>NW_017619031.1:0-4484 GCF_001879475.1 Ipomoea nil
GGCTTCTCGTCCATCGGAACGAACTCTTTCCTGCAACGGGAATATCACAAAGGACAATCTGGGTCTCTAAATACAATTTGCAATTCTTATTAGCAAATCAAGACATTATTTTTAATATAAAATACATCCAAAATCACTATGTAACAGATAAAAAGTAAAATAAAATTAAAAAAATGAATCTCAAAACACTCATCTTAACACTCTAAAAATAAAAATTTATGCTCAATGTAGTTTAAAAGAAAATAATGGAATGAACCCTTTTTTATTAGGGATGAGTTTTTCTTAATTAAGGTAATCAAATCTCATAATAGTGATCTTGAAAACATCATATTTTCGATTCTATGTAATCAATAATAATGACTTTGACATTTCACATTGTTATGTTACACAATAGCTAACCCTAAACCAACAGCTAACTCTTTATCAGTCATTAATACTAAAATAATGAAAAATCATTAAAAGTATGAACTTGAAGAGGGTATAATAGTCTCATACAAGTTCTTTGTCACATCACTTTAAGCATCGCAGGCCGAGAGATATTCGTTGAACGCTTGGAGTTCGGTAGGGCGAAACAAGTAAGCGGATTTTACGAAATAAAATTCAGTAAAAGCGAAACATAAAACTAAAAATTATAATTTTATTTTTTTAATAAAATGTTAAGTTTACCTAGAACCGATAATTGTAGATTATTTTTGGATAGGGAGCCAAAATAAGACACATGACTTTATGAATATTCATAAACAAAATATAAACTACGATAATTAATATACGATAATAATGAGAATAATTGTAATTAGCTGTAAAAACATTAGTTTATGTAACTTATTACACTATATTATGTGTTTGTTTTTTATTTAAAATGATCTCAATAATTATCTTTTTTAATAATTAATTATACTTTGTATTTATATTATATATAGGTTGATCCATAGACATTTGAACGTTCAGTAAATAAAATCGAATAGTTGTTGGTGCTAAATTTAACAAAGAAGCTTTATCATATAAAAAAAATGATACACTATGTCAGTTAATGTAGATATATGTCTTTCACCACAAATTATAAATGTCTGTACACATTATATAAATATGAAATATTTATAAACAAAGGACTGCAAGATGAATTAGATAAGTATAAAGTGTAAATATAATCCCATTAAGTATGTACATACTCTAAAATATGATGAGCTACTAAAAAAAGTTTATTTAGGTATGTATCCTCATAATAATTAATAAGAATGTGATTTACTCAAATGTTTATATTTTATGGAATAAGATTTCTTTAAAGTCACTGCAGGCGCAACTAAGTAGAGTACGCTGGACGTATATATATAGATAGGTTATTGTCATATACGAATTGCGTATAGTTATTACTCAATTTTCGTTCTCTCGACATTGGCCAGTTCGGACTTTTTTTTTTTTTTTTTTTCCACCTTTATTTTAATAATCTAATTTATCCCCTGATCTTTTTAAATCATCATCCAAATTAAACTTCAAAACATTTTATTTATTTTTGTTTATTTCTTTATCATACTCCTATATTTTTTAAAAATGTTCATTTCGTAATATATCCTCTTAATATTTGTCTTCATAAATAACCATATAATTATTGTTAAACTAAAAAAATTAAAATACAAACAAAAAAACTGTCAGACTAATATGCAAGATTATATCTTATTTAAAATCTAGTTACTTTTTTTCCCTTTTGCTGAGCTTTATCTTAGCCAGCATTTGGTAAAACCAGGAATTACAATGTTCCGAGAATTTTTCTTCTGTGCTATTGCTAATTCTCAATAATTAAGATGATAATTGATCCGAACCACAACCTTTTTGAGATCCCGATTTATGGTTTCTACGCAATACGAGGGCAGTGTTCCATTTTGTTTGAACTATCATTGCATAATGGTAGTTAACTGTGTCATCCCTTAGATTCAGTTATCAAGGATACAAAGACGCTCAATTGTAATATGATTATAATTGATGAGTTACAAATGCATTGAGAAAATTGATCAATTACCATGGATTTAGGTGCAAAATTAAACCTTAATATTTAGACCTACAAATCCAAAAAACATTCAGTTATTTATCTTTAATTATTTATCACACATAATGATTCCACCTGAGCGTCCTTTGGCTTGTGGTATAATTTCAAATTTAGTCTCAGACTATTCATTTTTGTCATTTAAAAATCCCAGACTAATTACTTTTTGGATACTTTTATGGCCTGTTTGTGTTCACGGCCACCACATCGCCGCGCCACCAGAAACCACCGCCACCACCACCACCACCACCCAGCACCACCACACCACAACCGTCGCCCCCACCACTCCACGCCACACCCCACTGCCACCCCACAACCACCATACACCGAGCACACCACCACCACCGCACCACCACCTCCACCATCACCACCACCGCCACACCACCACACACCACCATCATCGCCACTATCACATATTTTTATAAGGGTATTTATGTCTTTTAAAACATATTCATTTCTATTCCTTCTCAACAAACACTGTAATATAATTCCTAAAGTCTATTCCTTCCGCGAACAAACAATATAATACAATTCTATTCTTTCCTTGCTATTCAATTCCTTATGGAATAGCATTCCTATTACCTCAAAATTCATTCCGTGAACCAAACGTGCTGTTAGTCCTTCTCATTACTTTTCTTATTTTTAGTAAGGGCATTTTTGTCTCTTCATATTTTTCTTTTGTTATTTTTTCAGTTTTAACAAGTTTAATTGGTTTAGGACTTTACTAAAAACTAGTTGAAAAATATGGTTACTAAAAATCAGAGGTTACCTAAAGTCCTAAACCAATTAAACCGGTTGAAACCAAAAAATAACAAAGAAAAGTATGAAAAGACAAAACTGTCCTTATTAAAAATAGGAAAAGTCATGAGTAGGACTAAAAGTATCCAAAAATAATAGTCTGAGATGTTAAATGACAAAACGATAGTTTGGAACTAAATTTGAAATTGTCACAAAGACAAATGACCTCTGGTGGAATTAACTCATTAAAAATATTAACTGGAAATGATGGATTATATGAACCGGGGGTCCGGATTATACAACCCGTATATGAAATGGAATATAAAGAACGAATAAAAGGTAAATATTATATTAATTGGACATAAAATGTTATTACAGGTTCGGGACGTGTAATAACGTTGTAAGTGTTGTAGGAAAAATACGAGATGCTTCAATAGGACACCGGGGGTGTTTTTATACCCCCCCCCCCCCGCCGGACGGGCCGGGTCACGCGGGAGGAGCCGCGGCCCGCGGCGGACTCGCTCCACGCGAAGACCCGGTCCTTGGCGGAGCGCGGAGCTCGGCCAAGGTGTCGGCCATGGCTCGGCCAAGCCGCCGAGCCAACCTCACGCCGGGTGGCCGACCCGGTAGGCCGACCCCGGGTGTGGGCCGACCCCGGGGCGCTGAGCCCATGTTGGCCGACCCCGGGGTGCGAGCCCATGTTCCGACCGGGGTGGTTCGTCACTCCGTGCGCGTAGTACCGAGGACCCGTGACAGTAGCCGAAGACCCCGTGGTAGTAGTCGAGGACCCCGGGGAGGTAGACCCTCATGGTCTGTCGGCCGCGTGCGTTGTCCACTCGGTGTCGGGTGTGATCCGCTCCAGGTCCGCTCCGTAATTATTCCATCATCAGTCCCCACTCTCGGGCTACGAGAAGTCGTCAGCCCAAGAGAGTACCAAAGTCGCTTTGACAATTACGGACACCTCGTGTTCTAACGCTTTTTTCTTCGCATATGCTTGTTGTTGTGCAGGCTGTCGCATTAGCGGCGTCCATGGAGAGCGTGTTGGGGACCCATCGGGCTCAGCAGGGGGGCTGAGATGAGGGGTCGCAAAGAGCTGGAGGCGGCACAAGGCCATGGGGCGCAAGCATGAGCAAGCATGAGGAGGCTTTGATGGCAGTCGTGTCGAGCTACAGGGACTCCGAGGTGGGCTTTGAAGGCAGCCCTGTCAAGCTACAAGGACTCCGAGGTGTTCATCAAGGATGTGAAGGCCCACCTCGCCGGGTAAGCGGTGGAGCCCTTTTGGGACCTTCTATGCGACCCCATTGGGAAAGGGCTCATGGCTGTGCAGGGTTGCAGATGTATAATGTGGGAGAGTATGTGATGGCGAGTAGGGTTTAGTTCGCCCTTTCAAGAGAGAGAGACCCTCGACCGTGGTATGGGGTCTCCCGGCTGACCTTGGGAACCTGGAGTCACAGCCGTCCATCCGGACTTGATTTCAGACCATCCACATGGTGCTTGTTATGATGTTCCTTTGGAGCGAGACTTCCTCGAGAGGTCGGCGGAGACCTCCCCGAGGGGTCGGTCGAGACCTCGTCGAGATGTTGGCGGGACTCCTCGAGAGGTCGGTGAGAACTCCCTGAGAGGTTCGCTGGGACCTCCCCAAGAGGTCGGCTGAGACTCGCCTAGAGGTCGGCGGGATCTCCTCGAGAGGTTGGCATAGACCTCCTCA
>NW_017619032.1:0-11680 GCF_001879475.1 Ipomoea nil
GATATTAGGAAAAGAGATCTCGCGCTTGTATTGAATTTTGCCCAGCTGCGCCACTTTAAGCGTCTGTTTTTTTATCCGTGCCACTTTAGGCGTCAGTTTTTATCCCAGAAACAGACGCATATTCAACGCGTCGAGACTTCCTGTGCGCGAATTAATTAGCTACTGGAAAATTTCGACGTGTCGAGCCCTTGGCTCGACGCGTCGAGTCCACTGGGCCCCCGAACTCATCCAAAATTGCTCCAAACTCATCCTTGAACTCCCCTTGGTCATATCTTTGACCTAAAATGGTTCAAAAACACTAACAAACACCGTAAAATATTCAAAACAAGTGCGAACCATAATTAAATGATAATAGCAAGGAAAACATGTATTAAATAAGCAAAATTAAAGAGCTTAATTACTGTGATGATTCAAAATAACCATAAAAACAAGCACAGATGTGATAACATCACCCCCTCACACTTAAGCTTTTGCTTGTCCTCAAGCAAAACTAAGGAATAAAATCACAAGTCAAAACGTACAAATTACTCATGCTCTCTCTTGCACAACCTTTCAAACCACCAACCCACTTGCTACAAAACAACAAGCTTCAAGAATCAAATTAGTTTGACACATAAGAGACCCATTTCCAAGCCAATAACCAAGCACCAAGAATTTAAAGCATGTGACGATCAAATGTGCACAAATACTCAGTTGAGATTATGCAAGATACGGTTCATGAATGAGATCCCTTAGGCTTGCCTTTCATACTCCCCTAGATCAAATCTAAGAATGCATGCTAAGATCAAATAGGACTTTATTTAGCTTGTAATGGGGCTACGGGTGATGGCTAACAAAGAAGTGGTATGGAAAAATTAATCAAAAGAGAGAATGTCGCAATTTATCTAAACTTTTCAAGATTTGGAAGAGATGAGATGATCATAATTTCAAGGAGCAAATTTCTTTTAAGAACTTAGCAACTTTTTGGTAAAGTGGGGATCCAAACTCAAAAACTTTCAAACTTTCTTTTTTTTTTTTCTCATTCTTTTCTTTGTCTTTGGACTTCTTTTGGATATAGCAAGATAACTTTAATCCAAACTTTCATGACCTCCACACTTGAGCATTTGTAACACTGGCTGTTTTTTTTTTTTTTTCGTAGCACAACTCCATAAAACTCTTCATACGGAAAAGATAAAGATAAAAGTTTCATTCTCTCAAGGGTGGAAAGGGAAATATTTGGCCACGGGCTAAGGGTTATAATAATGGGGTAAATCAAAGAAAAACAATCACAAAGAGGGGATAAGTGCTTAGCACTTATTTGAACAAACAAAAGGCACAATGGGGATAGAAGGATAAAATATATATAGGACAGGTTTAAAGGGTATGGATAAACAAAAATGGCCTAAATCACTTCAAAACATGCAAAACTTAGACATCACTTAGGGAGTAATGAGGCAAGTTCTAGCAAAACACCCATGACCGGAATCTCACATAAGCCTTCACTAGCAATGCAAAACACAAGATCAAGAACTAATCCAATTATTAAGTGGTTAACAAAGCTATTGGCAAGAGAATAGATCAAATATGTGTTACACCTCAAATCATCCATCACAAATTGAGATGCAGCAAGCACCACTAAAACAAACCACAAACCAACAAGAGAGAATAATTGTAACTGCATGCTAAGACAAGTAGCTTATTCACCAAAAATAGCATATGAGTCATCCAAGCAAAAGCAAAAATTTTGAAAATTTAGAAATATCCCCAAATTAATGATTCCTCCCCCTCACACTTAAAACTTTGCATCATCCCTGATGCAAAATAAAAGAAAAGGAGAACAAGAGAAAAGAGAAAACTAAGAAGCAATAAAATAATCACGAACTAGAAAATAATAAAACTAAATAAGTCGAAACTAGAAAGAAATAAATAAATAGGGAAAGTAATAAAAGATAACATGGGGTGCCTCCCATGAAGCGCTAAATTTAACATCGTTAGCTCGACGTTACCTCTCTAGCCATCAAGTGATTGGAGAAGAAAAATCCCTTCTTTCCATCAACTTTCTCTTCCAAGTATTTCTTCAAGTGGTGTCCATTTATAAACTCTCTTAAGCTCGAACCCTTCACGTCATCATGTAAGGAACCACATTTGCCCGAATCAAGAATTATGCCTCCATTCTCTTTTCCTTCTTTTTCAACACTCTTTGTTCAACAAGTAATGAGAGTCTCGGATCATTCACATGAACCAGCAAGTATTGGGAATCATTGGATATATAGATAGGCAAATGTGTGTCATTATCCTTAAGAACTCCAATGCCTCCCAAATTCAAAATTTCTCTGAAGTTCTCTCCAAGGAAGTGTTCTCCATTGGTGAGATATCCTCATTCAAATCATGTGCTCCATTAAGAACTTCCTCATCTAATGGGCAACTCTCTATATGTTCCTTGCCATCATTACCTTGCAACTCTACATTTTCCTCCCAGCTTGGTGTCTCCATCTCAATGCCTTTATCAAATATTTCTTCATCTTCCTTTCTAAGATCCTCATCATCCTTTTTATTTCTCTCAACTTCATGACCTTCATTTGGCAAGAGCAACTCTTCTAGAACCTCTCCATTAAATGAATCTTGAAGTGGCTCTTGAATTGTCAAATCTTGCTGTCGAGCCATCATGTGATCGAGTCGAGCATTCATGCGATCAAGTTGAGCCTTCATGTGATCTTGTAACTCCAGATATTTCGAGCACAATTGCATTACCTTGGTCTCTTTGGACTTCATCTCAATTATTTGGTCAAGTGATTGACAATCTTGTTGAAACTCTTGGTAC
Source organism: Ipomoea nil (assembly GCF_001879475.1). Classification (NCBI taxonomy): domain Eukaryota; kingdom Viridiplantae; phylum Streptophyta; class Magnoliopsida; order Solanales; family Convolvulaceae; genus Ipomoea; species Ipomoea nil. Next base: position 2,801 of record NW_017619032.1, read on the forward strand.
GGCAACTCTTGAGCTCGCCCTTGATACTTCTAATTGGGATCCATGATAAAGCAATTTTCCGCCTCATGAGATCCACCACATATCATGCACCGTGAGGGTTGTGGAGTAGGTGGTGTGCATCTTTGATAAGTAGCTTGACTCATGTTGGCACAAAATCCTTGAGTAGATTGTTGATGGATATGGTTGGTGGGGTTGAGCATGTAACAATTTTCCACAAAGTGATTCCCACCACAAAATGAGCACCATTGGGGTTGTGATGTGTGATATGAACTTTCTTGATAATATCCTTGACTAGAGTTGGCAAAATTTGAGAAAGGGAATTGTTGTTCCATTCCTCCATATTCTCGATTCATATTCCAACTCATCTCATAACCTTGAGAAGGAGGGTAAAACGGTGGCATGGTTCCTTGGAATGCATATCTATCCATAAACTAAATCACACTCAAAACAATGAACTTGTTATGGGTTAGCAAAATAAAATAAAATAAAATAAAAAAATGGACTAGTCTCCTAGAATAAAGATTTCACTAATGTTAATACTAGAAGCACCACCTCCCGGCAACGGCGCCAATTTGATGCGTAGTATATTTGCAAACACATAATTCTCGGAGTACGAGTTATCGATCCACAGGGAAGTGGTTGTATCAAGCACTAGTTACTAACTTATTCATTAGAGCTAATCCTAACAATTACTTAGATGATTGATTGGCATAAAATAAATAAAATAAAATAGAGGTTCAGGATTTTGAATACAATTAGAGAGAAGTTGAGATTCATGGGATTCAAGTATTTAATCACCTAGTGCCAATTATCGTTTGCAATATTTAGTTTGGAATTAAGATTTGTGTGGGAATGCAAAGTGGAATCGAATTACTCCCGTAATCTCTATTCCTAGTGAATTTCCACTCCCATGGCTTAAACACCCAATAAGATCAAAGATCAGCATTCAATTATTCCTAATTACTACCATCTCCCGATTGGCAACAATCTAGAATAAACTTCCCCTAATAAGTTCCCCTTTCCCAAGGACCAACCATTAGGTGCAATCGTGTGTGCCCTAATTTATGTCCCAACTCCCATTGGTGACACAAACATGGCTATGAAGCTAGTAACTATGGCCATTAATTACAAGCATCAAACAATATTATCACGATTGCAACACAAGTATTAAACCCAAATAATAATATATTAAAGAAACTGAGAACTCAGGCACATAGGTTCATAAACACTTTTACCCAAGAATCTCTAAAGAATTTAGCCAAGCATGACTAAATTATACATAGCAAATATAAATAAAGAATTACAAATCATCAAAAGAGTACAAGAATTAACCAGACAATTTTCCCAAATCTCCCTAGTCTTCTTCTTGCTTTCCAAGACAACTTGTGGCTCTTGATTTCTCTCCTTCTTGTCTCCAAGAATCTCTGAATTCTCTCGGTCTCTCCCATTAGGGTTGAGGAAGGAGGGATTTTATAGTGGGTACAAAGTTGAGATGAAATAGGAATCTTGTACCAAATTGGACTCAAATTCTAATTCCTATATTTAAATAAAGAAATTGTCGTCTTTAATGATATTTAGAATTTGGAAGATTCCTTGAATTGCTAACTTTTAATATGGAGATATGAGCCTTGAAATCCGCGCAATTGATATTAGGAAAAGAGATCTCGCGCTTGTATTGAATTTTGCCCAGCTGCGCCACTTTAAGCGTCTGTTTTTTTATCCGCGCCACTTTAGGCGTCTGTTTTTATCCCAGAAACAGACGCATATTCGACGCGTCGAGACTTCCTGTGCGTGAATTAATTAGCTACTGGAAAATTTCGACGTGTCGAGCCAAGGGCTCGACGCGTCGAGTCCACTGGGCCCCGAACTCATCCAAAATTGCTCCAAACTCATCCTTGAACTCCCCTTGGTCATATCTTTGACCTAAAATGGTTCAAAAACACTAACAAACACCGTAAAATATTCAAAACAAGTGCGAACCATAATTAAATGATAATAGCAAGGAAAACATGTATTAAATAAGCAAAATTAAAGAGCTTAATTACTGTGATGATTCAAAATAACCATAAAAACAAGCACAGATGTGATAACATCAGTGTGTGTGTGTGTATGTTTGTATATCCAGGGACGGGCGGGGCTGGAGAGTACTCCCCATCCCCGACGGGGCATTAAAAGTTACCCCATATCCATCCCCGATTCCTGTCCCCGTTGGGCGGGAAATCGGGTTCCACGTTGTGTATGTTGACATCTCTAGCGCTAATTAATCCCCACATAAGCTCCTCCCTAGCGCGTAGCGATTTTTTCAACCATGATCTCATATAAATTGTTACTTATAATTAGACTTCTAAATTTTACTAAATCTCCATAGTTGGAAGGTAGTCCGCATGGGTAATGAGCGATGGACTGATGTGATGGAGTCAATAGTTTAATGGCAGACTTATGCAATACGCGCCCCCAAACAAATAATGGGTTTTACACTCACCTTTTTAAATTGAAGATTAATGTAGACTTTTCAATGATTAACGGATTATTTATAGTATTTTTGGTTATGTGTTAACATGTTTGTCTAGCTCAGTTAGTAGAGTACAAGGATTTTAACCTTGTTGTCATGGATTTGAGCCCCATGGTGGGTGTTTTTGTGCTGTTGCCGTTGTTTTCCCTTGCAGGTTGTCTTTGATGTATGTATTAGAATGATCTTTGCATTAGTGTTAACTTGTTAACATGTTCGAGTAGTTAAGGAAATAGATTTGAAATTTATTTATTAGGTTTTGCTTGCATAGGTTCGAATCTTGTTGTTGACGCATTTTTACTCAAACTCTTTTGGGCTTCGCCTCCGCAAGTTCGAATATTTGTTGACTCGAAATCTATTGGGTTTTGCCTGGGCATGTTCGAATCCTGCTGTTGACTGGAAATCTATTGGGCTTTGCCTGCGCAGGTCGGCAAGTCCACCCTCATCCGTCATCCATCATCCATCTGCAAGGCGAGAAGCGGTGTCGAGCTTCGTAGACCATCTGCAATGTTAGACAACGGCTTCAAGCTTCAACGACCATCTATGAGGCGAGACAACGACATCGAGCTTTAGCGACACCACCGGTAGCTATATATCTGCGAGGCGAGTTGCGGCAACCATCTGCGAGGGAAGAAGGTAATTTTCTGCTCAGTGTTTTATTATTTTTTGAAGTATAACTTCTTTTGTGAGTCTAAAATTGAACTTGGTTTCTTTATGTTGATGCATCTCCTGGAGGCATAGCGGTAAATTTTCTGCATATTATGCCATCATACGAAAATTTTAAGGTTTTATTTTGTGAATCGTGATTTGGTAGGTAAGGTGGTTTAGTGGTTCTTTATATTAATATCCTTTTATTTTAAGCTTGTTATCAACTTCGATTCAAAAATTTCCTCTAGTTTGTATAATTTTGTTACTCTGTTATCCCTCCAGGGGCAGAGCAACCTATTAATTGCAGGGGGCCTTGTCGCTCCCCCCCCCCCCTTACCCCCTCACCAAGCTGTACTTTTCATTATAATCATTAGGCTTTCTTTCACCTATTAAATTAATATTATAATGTTTTTTTTGCCCCCTCACCAAGCTTCGGCAAAACTGTCATAATTGTAAATATAGAGTTCAAAAATTATGAACATAGAGTTATGTAATTGTGAATACAGAGTTCAATAATTGTGAGTATGAAGTTCAAAAATTATGAGCATAGAGTTTTATAATTATGAACATAGAGTTCAGTAATTATGAACATAGTGTTCTGTAATTGTGAATATAGAGTTCAATAATTGTGAATATGTAGTTCAAAAATTATGAACATAGAGTAAGCTTCTAGAGTAAACTTTCAACAAAAGTATTTGCCCCATCCAAAAGCTTCTAGAGTAAGCTTTCAACAAGATTTTAGCCGCACTCCCATCCAAAAGCTTCCAAACCATTTCAATTGCTACTGCGACTGTTCGAGAACTCCGGTCACCAGTGGCTTACCAGGTTGTCTCTCCGACTCTCTCTCTCTCTCTCTCATTTCTCTTTTCTTAATCGTTTTTGAAATTGTGATCGATGATTTTACAGCTGAGCTTTAATGTATGCAACTGCAAATTAATTTTCTTGTTTCTCGATATGCCAGTGTCATCCATACTTCATCACCAGCTAATAGAACTCAATGCTGTGCTTAAAGTTTCATGAAATTCTCATATAACCCGTTGTTAATTAAGTACGTTATTGAGTTCTAGTTTTAGCTAGAATTTTTCATTTGTTTTAACAGCAATCTACTCTCATAATTACAAGTATAATTGATTAGAATTTGCAATGCTAAACAAATGAAATTACTAGTTTACACAAATGAAATTACTAATTTAACAGCAATTTCATTTGTTTGAACATTCTACATGTTTTATTACTTATTTACAATATAATTAATTGTAATTTGCAGTGTTAAACACTGGTGCAGTAAAAGCAGCTGACTGGTTTAAATGCATGGCCCACCGCATTATTTAATCCTGGCTCCGCCCTTGTCTCCCTCTTCTTCCCGTTCTCTGTGAAATTATATCTTGTTGACTCTCTCATTCCCTTCTTTCACCGTCCAGTAAATACAATGGATTGGTGTTGCACCCATGAAAACGTAAGTATCTTCTTGCAGATCCCAAGATTTTTTTTCTTTTTTTCGGTTAAGGATTTTAGTGGTTTATGAATTATTTGTGTTTTAAAACAAGTTTAAGAGATATGTGGTTAATGAATTGTTTGTCGTTGGAATATATATATATATATATATATATATATATATATATATATATATATATATATAGGGATGCACTCAGGTGCGAATAAGTGCTCAGGAGGGAAATGCGAACGAATCAGCGCGCGACACGTGTCCAGATCTAATAACTTAAAAAAAACGCGGTGGTATTTTCGTAAATAATTGAAGATCGAAGTGCAAGTAAAATCACTTACAAGTGCACCTACTTTCACCTATAAGTGCATGTAATTTTTGCCTTGTTAGCATTCACTTTCCGCAAACATTCATGCACCTGGGTGTGCGTATAACTATATGTGCAACTATTTAAAACTATAGGTGCAACTACTTATAACTATAGGTGCACCTACTTTCACCTATAAGTGCATGTAATTTTGTCTTGTTAACATTCATTGATCTAAGTTCAGCGGGTAGTAATATCCCTGAAAACCACTCGCAAACATTCATACACCTAGGTGCAACTACTTATAAGTATCTGTGCAACTACTTAGAACTATAGGTGCAACTAAGTATTGATGCTCAGTGTAAATTTTTACTTGCACCTATAATACATTTTACATGCACTTGTAATACATTTTACTTGCACTTCGATGTTCAATTATTTACGAAAATGCCATCGAGTTTTTTAAAAAAATCAGTGTTTCTCATCCATTAGATCTGGACACGTGGACGAACAGAATTCATTCCTATTTCGCGCCTGGGCAAAGCATTCGCACCTGAATGCGATTATATATATATATATATATATATATATATATATATATATATATATATATATGTGTGTGGTGTGTGTGTGTGTGTGTGTGTGTGTGTGTGTGTGTGTGTGTGTGTGTGTGTGTGTGTGTGTGTGTGAGTAATGTTTAATGTGCGTGAATTTTGTACTTAGGGTGTGTGAGTCTTGTGCCTAAGGTGCGTGAGTTTTGTGCTTAATGTGTGTGGGTGTGTACTTAATGTGAGTGGTTGTGTCAATTGTTGTTGAAACTTTAAAGTGCATGAGTTTTATGCTTAATGTGCGTGAGTTTGTACTTAATGTGTGTGAGCCTATATATATATATATATATATATATATATATATATATATATATATATATATATATATATATATATATATATATATATAACTGAGTTCCAGTGCGGGTAAGTGTCTCTTGCACTAGAACTAAGGTGCGTGAGATTTGTGCTTAATGTGCGTGAGTGTGTAATGTTTAATGTGCGTGAGTTTTGTTCTTAAGGTGTGAGTCTTGTGCCTAAGGTGCGTGAGTTTTGTGCTTAATGTGTGTGAGTGTGTACTTAATGTGAGTGGTTGTGTCAGTTGTTGTTGAAACTTTAAAGTGCATGAGTTTTATGCTTAATGTGCGTGAGTTTTGTACTTAATGTGCGTGAGCCTTGTGCTTAAGGTGCGTGAGTTTTGTACTTAATGTGCGTGAGTGTACTTAATGTGACTTGTTAAAATTTTAGGTGTGTGTGTTTTTGTGCTTAAGGTGCGTGAGGGTTGTGCTTAGATGCGTGGCTTTTGTGTTTAAGGTGCGTGAGTTTGTGTTCTGAATGTATTTTGTTTGTATGTTTAATGTGTGCGTGTGTTGTGTACTTAAAGTGCACCAGTGTAATGCTTAATGTCAGTTCACCCGCACAACCGCATGGGAAGCACCACTCGTACCTGATCTCTTCCCTATACACACACACACACACACACAGATATATATATGTATATATATATATATATATATATATATATATATATATATACAATCCACAGCTGCATCGAGGCTCGAACCTAGACCTCCCATATAATTAAGCCACTTGGTATAATTAAGCTAATAATTATTATTAATTAAGCTAATAATTACACGGATATTAGTATAATTATAATTAAACATAGTTCTTTCGAATTATTTTTAAAATAATTATAATTAATTCATTTAGATATGGAGAGGATGAAAAAAGTAAAGGCGATATGGTGAAATGGAATATACTTAAGGTATAAAAGTATAATTACATAGATATTAGAATAATTGCCTAATAATTATTATGGTAATTAAGATAAACATGAGTAGTTGGATTTATTTGTATAATAATTAAATTTAAATTATTTATTATTTTTTCCAAAATATTTACCTTAGTAAATATATAAGAGTTAACACCATCTAGGGTCCTCAGAGTATAGTGGTTTTGCCACGTTTAGTCCTAAACTTTCAAATTACAACTCATGGTCCTTCGACTTTCAAATTGTTATCATCCGTAGTCCAAGTTAACCACCCAGGGTCCTTCAACATTCAAATTTAACCAGTCGCGGTCCTCTTGGAAGGACCATGATCAAGTCTTGACAATTTGTAGTGCGGGCAAGTATAAACAGAACTAAGAATAAATATAACATTGGGAGAAGAATAAATAACATAGTTGTAAACATAGTTTTATTTAATACAAAGATATTACATGCATTCATTAATTCAAGAGTTTATTCAAGAATGCGGAGCGGCATATTTGCCTTCTTGATTTGGGTCGGCCTATTTTACTTTTTAATTTGAGTCGGTCCTATTTGCGGTCAACTATGAGCAACTTAGTTTGATTTACCTACCTGTGATCCTCTGCCGACTAAGATGTGGTTTACCCCGGTCCTATACCCCTATTTGCCTTCTTGATTTGCGTTCTTGATTTAAGTCGGTCCTATACTCCTATTTGCCTTCTTGATTTGAGTCGGTCAGCTATGAGCAACTTAGTTTGATTTACCTACCTATTAAACTAACCGCTAGAAAGAGGGCTTGAACCTCCGACCTTGTGGTTAACAGCACACGCTCTAATCAACTGAGCTATTCTAGCTTTGTATTTCATTGGGAAGAAATTTGCATTAATCTTCAATAGTACAAAGAAAATAGGTAATCGTGTTCCCTTTCCTTATAGAAACCCAGGACGATGTAGCAAAGAATGTGTGGAAAAGAGTTTTTGACTTCATCTCACAAAGGATTTTTATATTCAAAGCCAAATGTACCAAACCTCTACTATTTTCTCCATTAATGAATCTTAAAATAATAAGCAACGATGTTTAGGCAATTATGGAGTTTATTGTGGCCATGCTAACAAAAGTTATAGGCCAGGCAAGCCAATGAATCCTTATAGATAAGGATGTCATTTAATTATTTGTTGTCGTTCATCAAAAAATTTTATAGGTCATAAAACTAGTAAGGTGTACATAGCAGTGACCCTTCTAGCTATCCCAAAAGTTTTTATTGGTACTTTTTATTACGGAGTAAATGTTTAGTTAATAGTGAGGAGGCCTACATGGTTGATGGAAGATGCGGGTAATTTCTTTATCAAAAGGGGCATTATAGAGGGTGGTAGCTTGAGGTGAGTTAATTGGTCCTCATCAAGGAGGGATATATGGTTGGCCTTTAAACTCATCAATATTGATGAGGTGATGAAAGCAACCTTGGGGTTGGCAAGTGGGTGGGGAAGGGGTACATAGCTTCGTTAGCGACCATCTTGGTATCATAGATGGTTCACAAGGTCAATATGAAATTGGATTGACCAATAATTTCACTATTGAACTTTGGGAGCTCAAGGAGTGTAATCGGCTTGCGAGAGAAGGGGTTGCGTAACGTTGTGGTAGAGTTGGACTTGGAGGCTATGGTTAAGATCATTCAAGGTATGTAAACACGAATCATGAGTTGTCTGTAATTGCTTATTGTAAAAATCTAGGGGTACGGTTATGATGGAAGATAATAAGTATGCTGACTTTCTGGCAATTTTGGACGATGTGGGAAACGAGGGAATAGTGTTTATGAGTCATCCTCGAGACAAAATGAAGGATCTTTTGTTTGACGCTCTGGGATGAGAGTCTCAATTCAGATGACTAAATGAAAGTGATGACTTCCGTGTTACACATACAAACCAAATTCAAGTATCACTATTAATTTACTTTCATGCATTTTATATTTTTTGTTAAATGTGTGATTATTATTCTTATCGTCCAATATCGCATATTTTATTACAATAACTCACACATAAATCGATGAATGTTGCAATTAGATTCAAACTGTTACAGGATAGGTACAATATACTAACACAACTAAACTATCGTAACTTAACCCTGTAGACTAGGAATACAAAATAACAATAGCCTAATATATCTCACAAAATC
>NW_017619033.1:0-13909 GCF_001879475.1 Ipomoea nil
CAAATCCAAGACATTGTAATAATTTCCAGCTTCATCAGTGATCCACGCATCAAATACCCTCCATTGTCCATCAACTATAACCTATACTGATAAACTCCTGAAGGGAGCACTTTCATAATGGTGAAATCTTTTCCTGACCTCTGCAAAGGCTTCCTGATAAAAGAGTTTCTAGAGATCTAAGTCCCTTGCAAACATCAAGTGTCAGATCCAAATGAAAATAAATGAGGAAATAGATTGACACACACATATATACCTTGTTTTCCAATCATCCCATGACCCTCCACAGAAACTTCCTTGCCACCATGGCCCCAGATTATCACTGTCGGAACCCTTTGCTCATCATACATGTCATCATATCCAGATGCAGTTTGCATCCATGGAGGGTTTGGGATGTGCAACTCATCAGGTCTTTGTAGAGGAACCACTGGCATCTAAAGCAACCAATTGCCAAAACCAGAATGCACAGCATCAATCTTTTGCATTATCATTTTATATTCAAGCAATTGATCCTTAGTTTAAAATTTCAAATTTTGATTAGCTGAACTATATCAAAGGGGTTAATGAAATTTGAAATTTCGGCATACTCACCTCTTCTAAACTGGCTAGCTAAACATAGTTGAGGATTAACATCAAGCCAATACCCCTATGAAAGATCAACTACAGTACTTACTTGATATAAAGATAGAAGAAGAAGGTGAATGATTGTGCATAGTCCAATACAGACTTCAAATTATATCATACACAGTCAAAATTTCACTGGATTTCATCAGAAATTCCCTAATTCATTCCAAAACCGAAACAAAAATAAATTCATAAATTTCACTTTTTCTAATTCCAACCATTTCTAGTTTTTCACTCGACTAATCCAACACTTCAAATTACAGACTTGTATCATTTTTCTTTCCCAGATCTAACCCAAGTTCTAACCACTCCGGCGTAAAATTCAAAAATTACTGTACAGCAAAACGGTTGAAAAATACGAAGTAGTATTTACACTAATTCTTTACAAATCCCATTTCAAAACCTTCTACCCGTAAACAAATTCATCAAAAACTTTGTAATTTTACATCTAATTCCAAAAGAAAAGGCTATTTTACTTTATTAAACACTGATTTCAAACGAAAAATTACTGCAATTATATACATATAATAAACATCCCGTATAAAAAAATAGTTTTACATTAACAGACCTGAGGTCGGAACATCAAAGGGGAACGAGAAGCCCTAGGGCTGGAAGGTGGAGACTGACCCATGAACTCACCATCCATCTGCGCACTATCCGGCGCCTCACCGCCACCGCCGGCGGCGCCACTCTCTTCAGCTCTGGACGGGCTGTTGCCACCACCGCCATCTTCTTCTCTCCCATTAACATTCCCCATTTTTATTCAGCACGAAAAAGCGACTCGCCTTAGAATCTAAACAATCAGATTCCTTCTTGTTGTATATATATAAATATATACTATACAGCATACAGTATTACATATACTTCTCCGTCTCATTTAATAATGACATCAGACCAATATATAGAGAGATATCGAAAAAGTAACTTTTGTTAATAGATTTTGATCAGATCAAAATAAACAAAAAAGATGTTTAATCAGATCAAAACCTGTTTTATGTAAATTATATGACTTCTACACCGAGCTTGATTAAATCAAAGGTTAATAAGAATCAAACTCGTGATTATATAAAAATTATGTTCCATTTATTTGACCAATCATTTCTTTTATTAAATTTAAATAGAATAATATAAATAAAACAACAATGACAAAAATTTCAATAGTTATTGTGTGGATCACAGTCTAAAAATGATATCGTTAACACAATTTTTGTTAGTAACATACATTTTTATAACTCATAATGTACATTATTCTAAAGCATAATATACATTATATGATCTTGAACAACGAGCTTGATTAAACGGTTAATAAGAATCAAACTTATGATTATTGAAAATTATGTTTCATCTATTTGATCAATCATTTCTTATATTAAACTTAATTGGATAAGTAAATAAAAAAAACAATGACAAAAACTTCAATAGTTATTGTGTGGACTATAATATAAAAAAAAACGTCATTTAGCATAATTTTTTTTTCACGCGGTCCACTGCAACATGCATTTTTTTATAATTCATAATGCACATTATTCTAAAGCATAATATATATTATATGATCTTGAACAACGGGTTGATCAAAAGGTTAATAAGATCAAACTCGTGATTATATGAAAATTATGTTCCATTTGTTAGGACTTGTATTTATGGTACACTAGAATTCTATTCTTGTATGTGTTAGACTAGGACTCTAGTCTTACTTCCTTGCTTATATATCCTTTGTATTGTGTCTGATTATGATGATTAATATACAACTACATTCATCTGGTATCAAGAGACCCGGGTTCTTTATTATTCTTTTCCTTTTTTTTTTTTTCCCGATGGATCAGCAAGCTAGTAACGCCGCTGTCTCTTCCGAACGAACTGTTTCGGTGAAGCTCACGTCCCGGAACTATTTGTTCTGGCGGACTCAATTGGTGCCTTTTCTCAGTGGTCAAGGTTTGTTTGGCTTCGTTGATGGCACGTATCCCTGTCCTTCTGTCGCTCCCGCTGTCGCTGTTTCTCCTGGTGCTACCGTGGTCGAATCTGTTGTGCCCGATCCATCAGTTGCTCGTGCGGCATGGTTGCAGCAAGACCAAGCAGTCCTTTCAAAGCTAATCTCTTCTCTCTCTAAGGAGGTTATGCATCATGCGGTAGGTCGGACGACGTCTCGGCAGGTTTGGACGGCGATTGAGCGTGCTCTTGGTTCGACCACTCGTGCCCGTATTCTTCGTTTGCTTGGACAATTGCAGAATCTTCGGCAAGGGACTGAGTCCGTGGCCGACTACCTTGGTCGTGCGCAGGTCATAGTCGAGGACTTAGCCTTGGGCGGTCGCCATGTTTCGTTGGATGACAAGAATTTGTATGTTTTCCGTGGATTGCGCTCGGAGTATCGGCCTCTTGCAGCGACTCTGACGACGGGTGAGCCGGTCTCTCTTACTGAACTCGCGGATTTTTTGGTCGCGCACGAGTTTATATGTGCGGATGATGGTGCTGTCGGAGGGCCTTCTGGTCCGGCAGCGATGGCTGTACAGCGTGGCGGCAGGTCTGGTGGCCGAAATGGTCGGGGTGGCCGTGGCCGTGGGCAGCGTGGCCGCGGTCGTGGTTAGAATCGCGTGGTGGTGGCCGCTCGTATGTTCCGCGGTGTCAGTTGTGTAATGCCCAGGGACACACTGCCCATACATGTTTTCTGCGTTATGCTCATGATCCGGCTCCTCAGGCTCATATGGCTTTTCAGACTGGTGATACTGATTCTGCGGGTCCTCATGATTGGTTCCCCGACACCGGTGCTACGGATCACGCCACCCCGGATGCCTCGGTGATGTCCTCTATGGCTGAGTATACTGGCCCGGACACTCTCCGTGTTGGAAACGGTGCAGGTTTGCCTATTTCTGGTCTTGGTCATGCTTCGTTAACCACTGCGTCTCGTTCGTTTAATCTATCTAATGTCTTACATGTTCCCTCTCTTTTCTGCGTTATTATTGTCTGTTCGTAAGTTTGCCACCGATAATAATGTCTTTTTCGAATTTCACCCTGATGTTTTCTTTGTGAAGGATCCTTCAATCAAGGCGGTCCTGTATGAAGGCCGCACCTCTGGTGGGTCTGTATATGTGGCCAATGTCGCCTTCCGCGTCTGCTGCGTTCTTTGCGTCTCGGGCATTTCCTTTGGTTTGGCACAAGCGTCTTGGACATCCACACCATCGCGTCTTGGGTCAAGTATTGAAGTCTTGTCCTGTTAGTTCGTCTGTTAAAAGTATTAGTTCGTCTTTGTGTTCGCCTTGTCAGCTTGGGAAGTCCTCTCGATTTCCCTTGCCTCGTGTTAGTTCGTCGAGTCGTCATGTACTTGATTTGATTTATACCGATATATGGGGCCCTGCGCCTGTTACATCTGTTAGTGGTTATCGATATTTTGTTTTATTCGTTGATGACTTCTCTCGCTTCACTTGGTTGTTTCCTATGCGTGCAAAAACGGACTTATATGATATTTTTGCTCGTTTTCGTCTTATGGTTGAGCGGTCCTTTTCCTGCAAAATTAAGTGTCTACAATCGGATTTAGGGGGAGAGTATAAAAAAATTACATACTACTCTCACTAGTCTTGGTATTGTTCATCGTCAATCCTGTGCCTATACGCATGAGCAGAATGGCCGGGTTGAACGAAAACATCGTCATGTCGTTGAGACTGGCCTTGCTTTAATGGCTCAAGCTTCTGTTCCCATTCGGTTTTGGGAGTATGCTTTTGAGGTCGCCGTTTATCTTATTAATAGGTTGCCTACGTCTGTTCTGGGGAATTCTAGTCCGTATCAATTGCTATATCGCTCTACTCCCTCCTATTCATTTTTGCGAGTCTTCGGATGTCTTTGTTTTCCATTACTACGCCCGTATAATAAAAATAAACTTGAGTATCGATCGGCTCCCTGTGTGTTTTTAGGGTATCCTGATTCTTTTCGTGGTTATCGTTGCATGAATCTTGCCACTAATAAGGTTTTTGTTTGCCGACACGTGAGATTTGATGAATCTGTGTTCCCTTTTGTCTCTGCTTCTGCTCCGCAGGTTCTGCCCTCTGAGAATGCATCTGATCCGTGGTCTGTGGCTCCTGTGCGTATTGCCTCCTGTTTGCCGTCATTATCTGTTACGGCGGCTCCACGTGCAGCTCAGGAGACGGGTGTTGTGCCTGATTTGCGGCAAGCAGCGCCTCTGCATGCTGCTGCTCCATCCAGTGCAGCAGTGTAACACCCTGATTTTTAAGACATTTAAAACTTATAAAATACAGGTATTATCTCATTAAATCGCAAAACATAATACAAGTGTACGGGGTGCTATGCCACACCTGAGCTGGAGAACCCAGGTGCACAGGCTAACTAACTAATATCCTCAATAATGTAAATGCATAATATGGCACGCAGGCCGAAAGGGAGCTAACTACTTCTACGTTCCGAGTACTAGCGCTCTCCAGTGACTTATTCTTCTGTGCCTGAAAGCCAAATATATCTGTTCAGCGAGAGATGCTGGTAACCCACTCCAACGCGTTGAAATACAATACATATAGAGATATATATATAGATATACGAAAAGTCATTTCGAAGCATGAAGATATATCCTAAGAGACTCTAGCTTTCAAATCAGGGAACCGACTCGACAAATAGGGGTACACACAGTCTACAGTCATAACCAAGCATATACAATTCTCACATAGGAAACAGTCATAGATAAGCACAACCAATAATCACAATTAAGCATTACTAGCAAGAGCTCTATGGTCACGTTTCCATAACAGTCATATCATCAATCCCTTGCATCTCATCGTATAGCACACTTTGTTGGCGCCACAGGACCAATCGCATGCCCATACATGAGGGTCAGCGCATATAGCTCTGACACGGCCCCGCAGCACCCTGCCCCGTCTCACACTACGGAGGGGTCGATCGCAACCGATCGATGAGCCGCAGCTCATCATAATGTTTGATCGCAACCAAACAGTGGACCGCAGCCCAAGAGAGTGTGATATCTGACTGTAGCCAGGAATTCCCATCTGACTACAGCCAGCCTCTGAACCGCAGCTCAGGAAAGATGTCACCTGATTGCAGCCAGGAATTCCCATCTGACTACAACCAGCTTCTGGACCGCAGCCCAGGATACCGTCATCCGACTACAGCCAGGAATTCCCATCTGACCATAGCCGGCTTCTGAACCGCAGCTCAGGATAACCAATCCGATCGCAACCGAATTGGGGTAACACGCACACATAACACATAGCAAGCACATGCAACCCACATTACACATTAGGAAGGGGGATAAAGCGTATAACAACCTTATGCGTGATCCATCACGTACTAAGAATAGTCCTAAGGGGTTCATACTTCTTCCACCTAAGTCAACAGGATACCAATTCAACTAGCATGCAATATAATAGACTCATAAACCTACGAACGGTACCCGAAATATCAAACTAGACATAGGCACGACAAACGGGGTCCGTTGGGACACCACGGGGATTGGGGAAACATCAAACGGGGAAGCCGGGGTCCCGAGGGGAACAAATTCCAGCGGGTAGCCGGTGGTGGGGGTCCACCCGCCGGCTGCCCGCCGGCCAACACTGTTCCGGGCAGCGGGTGCCCGACGGGCAGCTGCCCGCCCGCCGGCTGCTCGCTGCCAGGACTGCCCGAAGTTGCCACGGGTAGGTGGCGGGTCCCCTACCCCCACCTACCCCCCACTGACTCTTTTCATCACTTTTCGCCCCGGGAACCGATGTGGAACCCGAAACCATGCTTAGACACTTTTCAACGTAATTAACGACAACACGTAGACAATTAACGGATCAAATACGATAAACGAACGGCACATAACCTATCATGCTTTTCTAATCATAATCAACACCCAAACATGCGATTTCCCCACCCGATAATCCAAGAATAATATCATACGATACAACCTAGGGTTCTAATCACTTTTATATCAACAAGAATACAATTCGTCTCCTAATTGCAAGATTCGGTAGGAACAACACATAATCATCAAGGATACAATAAATCATCAAAAACATCATAATCATCAAGAACAACACATAATCATCAAGGATCCCGAATTAATCATCAAGAATATCATCATTATCAAGAAACTCCCAATTATCAAGATTCCCATGGAATCATCAAATCAACATCAATAATAATCATCATAATTTCGCCATTCACAATAATATGGGGGAAACCATAAGGGGGAATCATAGCTATGAAAATAGGTTTTGTTGAGACATGCGTTACCTCTTAGCCTTAATTAATTCCTTGGCTATGAAGGATCTTTCTTTAAGCTTTCTTGCTTTCTTGATTTCTTCTAAGGGAATTCTTGGAGCTCTCTTGGAGTGATGGGGCGTCTAGGCGTGTGGGAGGGGGTTTTAGGTGCTCCCTAAGTTCCCTATTTATAGATCCAAGGGTTTATTTAGAGTTTATTCCTATTGGGTTTAGGGGTTGGG
The DNA here is from genome assembly GCF_001879475.1 of Ipomoea nil. NCBI lineage: Eukaryota > Viridiplantae > Streptophyta > Magnoliopsida > Solanales > Convolvulaceae > Ipomoea > Ipomoea nil. Next base: position 7,062 of record NW_017619033.1, read on the forward strand.
TTTATATAATTGGGCCCATGGGCTATGGTGGTCTTTTTCCTTAATTAACCATTATAATTTATTCTTTCTCCTGGGTTATTAATTAATTAATTAATTAATCAGTTGGTTTTAGGGTCCGTAACACGGGGTGTTACACTCTCCCCCCTTAACAGAAAGCTTCGTCCCCGAAGCTTGGCCCTGGTGACAAAAAGAAAGGAAAGTTTTCCCTTAGTTACCTGGAGTGAACAGCTCGGGTACCGCTCCTTCATTGTGTCTTTAAGTTCCCATGTGGCTTCCTCGGTCCCGTGGTTGGTCCAGAGAACCTTTACCATTTCCACGACTCGGTTCCGGGTTTTCTTGTTTTGGTGTCCAGGATTCTTACGGGTTTCTCTTCGTATACTAGGGACTCGTCGAGGTCCACGGTCTCGTGTTGGAGTACGTGGCTTGGATCGTGTATGTATTTCTTTAGCTGAGATACGTGGAACACGTTGTGTACTCGTTCTAGCTCGGCGGGTAAGGCGAGACGGTAGGCCAAGTCTCCGATTCTCTCCACGATTTCGTACGGGCCGATGAACCGGGGGCTGAGTTTTCCTTTCCTCCGGAACCTCATCACCCCTCGAGTGGGCGAGATCCTTAGCCAGATCTTGTCCCCGAGGCTGAATTCGGCTCGCTTCCTTTTTAGGTCGGCGTACGACTTCTGGCGGTCTTGGGCGCCTTCATCCTTTCCTGGATGCGTTTGACCTTAGCTATGGTGTCTTGTAGGTATTGGGGGCCCAGTGTTACTGGGTTGACCATATCTTCCCAGCATAATGGGGTTCTACATCTCTGACCATACAGTGCTTCATATGGTGCCATGCGAATGCTCGCGTGGTAGCTGTTGTTGTACGAGAACTCGATGAGGTCTAGGTGTTCTTCCCACGTTCCTCGGAAGTCGAGCGCGCAGGCTCTTAGCATGTCTTCGAGGGTTTGGATGGTTCTTTCGGTTTGGCCGTCTGTGGTGGGGTGAAAGGCCGTGCTTAGCTTCAGTCGCGTCCCAACGCCGCTTGTAGTGATTTCCAGAATTGCGAGAGGAACCTGGAATCTCGGTCGGACACAATGTTTCGGGGAACTCCGTGGTATTTCACTACCCCGGTTTACGTAAGCTTGGGCTAGTTGCGTCATCGTCCATGTTTCTTTCATGGCAATGAATCGCGCTGTCTTGGTCAGTCGATCCACTATGACCCAGATTTTATCCTTACCGCGTTTTCGTTGGGGGTAGCCCCTCCGACGAAGTCCATGGATATGGAATCCCATTTTCCTTGTGGTATTTCAAGGGGTTGTACGAGTCCCTTGGGTTTGCATCGTTCGGCTTTACCCTTTGGCCAATTCAGACACTTGGCCACAAAGTCTGCGATTTCCTTTTTCATATTCGGCCACCAAAACGATTTCTTTACGTCTTGGTATAATTTGTCACCGCCTGGGTGGACGGAGTAAGGGGAGTTGTGTCCTTCCTCCAAGATCGCTGTTTCAAGTGGGGGTGCGTTGAGGGTACACACCACCTCCCTTTGTAGCGGAGGCTGCCGTCTGGGTGTGCTTCGAAGGGGCCCTCTTTCCCTCGAGTTAGGTCGTGGCGGATTTTATCTAGTTCCGGGTCCTGTTGTTGTCCCGATTTGATTTCCTCGAAGAGGGTGGGCACGACCTGTGTGTTGAGTAGATAGGCATTGGGGCGAGTTTGTCCCTGCTCTATTATTTCCAAGTGTAGCCTTTGGAAGTCCCTGTACAGATGGTCCGGTAGGACCCACGTGGTGTTAAGGGAATGATTTGTCTTTCGTCTTAGGGCGTCCGCCACCACGTTGGCTTTCCCTCGTGGTATTGAATGTTCTAGGTCGTAGTCCTTTATGAGTTCCAGCCATCTTCGTTGTCTCATGTTTAGGTCTTTTTGAGTAAAGATGTACTTTCAGGTCTTTATGGTCGGTGTAGATCTTGCATTGTACCCCATACAGGTAGTGCCTCCAGATTTTCAGTGTGAATACGATAGCGGCTAGCTCGAGGTCATGGGTGGGGTAATTCTCTTCGTGGGTTTTGAGTTGCCTGGATGCGTAAGCTATTACCTTGCCATTTTGCATTAGTACGCATCCTAACCCCTTCTTGGATGCGTCGCTGTAGACTTCAAACCCTTCCGATCCGGAGGGTATGGCTAGCAACGGGGCAGTGGTTAGTTTATCCCTTTTAATTCTTGGGAAAGGCCGAGATGCAGCCGTGCTGTCCCAACGGAAAGGGGGGTTTGAAGTCTACAGCGACGCATCCAAGAAGGGGTTAGGATGCGTACTAATGCAAAATGGCAAGGTAATAGCTTACGCATCCAGGCAACTCAAAACCCACGAAGAGAATTACCCCACCCATGACCTCGAGCTAGCCGCTATCGTATTCACACTGAAAATCTGGAGGCACTACCTGTATGGGGTACAATGCAAGATCTACACCGACCATAAGAGCCTGAAGTACATCTTTACTCAAAAAGGACCTAAACATGAGACAACGAAGATGGCTGGAACTCATAAAGGACTACGACCTAAACATTCAATACCACGAGGGAAAAGCCAACGTGGTGGCGGACGCCCTAAGACGAAAGACAAATCATTCCCTTAACACCACGTGGGTCCTACCGGACCATCTGTACAGGGACTTCCAAAGGCTACACTTGGAAATAATAGAGCAGGGACAAACTCGCCCCAATGCCTATCTACTCAACACACAGGTCGTGCCCACCCTCTTCGAGGAAATCAAATCGGACAACAACAGGACCCGGAACTAGATAAAATCCGCCACGACCTAACTCGAGGGAAAGAGGGCCCCTTCGAAGCACACCCAGACGGCAGCCTCCGCTACAAAGGGAGGTGGTGTGTACCCTCAACGCACCCCCACTTGAAACAGCGGATCTTGGAGGAAGGACACAACTCCCCTTACTCCGTCCACCCAGGCGGTGACAAATTATACCAAGACGTAAAGAAATCGTTTTGGTGGCCGAATATGAAAAAGGAAATCGCAGACTTTGTGGCCAAGTGTCTGAATTGCCAAAGGGTAAAAGCCGAACGATGCAAACCCAAGGGACTCGTACAACCCCTTGAAATACCACAAGGAAAATGGGATTCCATATCCATGGACTTCGTCGGAGGGCTACCCCCAACGAAAACCGGTAAGGATAAAATCTGGGTCATAGTGGATCGACTGACCAAGACAGCGCGATTCATTGCCATGAAAGAAACATGGACGATGACGCAACTAGCCCAAGCTTACGTAAACCGGGTAGTGAAATACCACGGAGTTCCCCGAAACATTGTGTCCGACCGAGATTCCAGGTTCCTCTCGCAATTCTGGAAATCACTACAAGCGGCGTTGGGGACGCACTAAAGCTAAGCACGGCCTTTCACCCCACCACAGACGGCCAAACCGAAAGAACCATCCAAACCCTCGAAGACATGCTAAGAGCCTGCGCGCTCGACTTCCGAGGAACGTGGGAAGAACACCTAGACCTCATCGAGTTCTCGTACAACAACAGCTACCACGCGAGCATTCGCATGGCACCATATGAAGCACTGTATGGTCAGAGATGTAGAACCCCATTATGCTGGGAAGATATGGTCAACCCGTAACACTGGGCCCCCAATACCTACAAGACACCATAGCTAAGGTCAAACGCATCCAGGAAGGATGAAGGCCGCCCAAGACCGCCAGAAGTCGTACGCCGACCTAAAAGGAAGCGAGCCGAATTCAGCCTCGGGGACAAGATCTGGCTAAGGATCTCGCCACTCGAGGGGTATGAGGTTCGGGAGGAAAGGAAAACTCAGCCCCCGGTTCATCGGCCCGTACGAAATCGTGGAGAGAATCGGAGACTTGGCCTACCGTCTCGCCTTACCCGCCGAGCTAGAACGAGTACAAACGTGTTCCACGTATCTCAGCTAAAGAAATACATACACGATCCAAGCCACGTACTCCAACACGAGACCGTGGACCTCGACGAGTCCCTAGTATAGAAGAGAAACCCGTAAGAATCCTGGACACCAAAACAAGAAATACCGGAACCGAGTCGTGAAAATGGTAAAGGTTCTCTGGACCAACCACGGGACCGAGGAAGCCACATGGGAACTTAAAGACACATGAAGGAGCGGTACCCCGAGCTGTTCACTCCAGGTAAGAAAACTTTCCTTTCTTTTTGTCACCCAGGGCCAAGCTTCGGGACGAAGCTTCTGTTAAGGGGGAGAGTGTAACACCCGTGTTACGGACTAAAACCAACTGATTAATTAATTAATTAATTAATAACCAGGAGAAAGAATAAATTATAATGGTTAATTAGGAAAAAGGCCACCATAGCCCATGGGCCCAATTATATAAACCCAACCCCTAAACCCAATAGGAATAACTCTAAATAAACCCTTGGATCTATAAATAGGGAACTTAGGGAGCACCTAAAACCCCTCCCACACGCCTAGACGCCCATCACCCAAGAGAGCTCCAAGAATTCCCTTAGAAGAAATCAAGAAAAGCAAGAAAGCTTAAAGAAAGATCCTTCATAGCCAAGGAATTAATTAAGGCTAAGAGGTAACCCATGTCTCAACAAAACTATTTTCATAGCTATGATTCCCCCTTAGGTTTCCCCCATATTATTGTGAATGGCGAAATTATGATGATTATTATTGATGTTGATTTGATGATTCCATGGGGAATCTTGATAATTGGAGTTTCTTGATAATGATGATATTCTTGATGATTAATTCGGGATCCTTGATGATTATGTGTTGTTCTTGATGATTATGATGTTTTTGATGATTTATTGTATCCTTGATGATTATGTGTTGTTCCTACCGAATCTTGCAATTAGAGACGAATTGTATTCTTGTTGATATAAAAGTGATTAGAACCCTAGGTTGTATCGTATGATATTATTCTTGGATTATCGGGTGGGGAAATCGCATGTTTGGGTGTTGATTATGATTAGAAAAGCATGATAGGTTATGTGCCGTTCGTTTATCGTATTTGATCCGTTAATTGTCTACTGTTGTCGTTAATTACGTTGAAAAGTGTCTAAGCATGGTTTCGGGTTCCACATCGGTTCCCGGGCGAAAAGTGATGAAAAGAGTCAGTGGGGGGTAGGTGGGGGTAGGGGACCCGCCACCTACCCGTGGCAACTTCGGGCAGTCCGGCAGCGGCAGCCGGCGGGGCGGGCAGCTGCCCGCGGCACCCGCTGCCCCGGAACAGTGTTGGCCGGCGGCAGCCGGCGGGTGGACCCCCACCCACCGGCTACCCGCTGGAATTTGTTCCCCCTCGGACCCCGGCTTCCCCGTTTGATGTTTCCCCGATCCCGTGGTGTCCAAACGGACCCCGTTTGTCGTGCCTATGTCTAGTTTGATATTTCGGGTACCGTTCGTAGGTTTATGAGTCTATTATATTGCATGCTAGTTGAATTGGTATCCTGTTGACCTAGGTGGAAGAAGTATGAACCCCTTAGGACTATTCTTAGTACGTGATGGATCACGCATAAGGTTTGTTATACGCTTTATCCCCTTCCTAATGTGTAATGTGGGTTGGCATGTGCTTGCTATGTGTTATGTGTGCGTGTTACCCCAATTCGGTTGCGATCGGATTGGTTATCCTGAGCTGCGGTTCAGAAGCCGGCTATGGTCAGATGGGAATTCCTGGCTGTAGTCGGATGACGGTATCCTGGGCTGCGGTCCAGAAGCTGGTTGTAGTCAGATGGGAATTCCTGGCTGCAATCAGGTGACATCTTTCCTGAGCTGCGGTTCAGAGGCTGGCTGTAGTCAGATGGGAATTCCTGGCTACAGTCAGATACACACTCTTGGGCTGCGGTCCACTGTTTGGTTGCGATCAAACATTATGATGAGCTGCGGCTCATCGGTCGTTGCGATCGACCAGATCGAGCCTCCGTAGTGTGAGACGGGCAGGGTGCTCGGGGCCGTGTCAGAGCTATTATGCGCTGACGGGTGCTCATGTATGGGCGATGCGATTGGTCCCCTGTGCGCAACAAAGTGTGCTTATAACGATGAGATGGCAAGGGATTGATGATATGACTGTTATGGAAAACGTGACCAATAGAGCTTCTTGCTAGTAATGCGCTTAATGTGATTATTGGTTGTGCTTATCTATGACTGTTTTCCTATGTAGAATTGTATAATGGCTTGGTTATACTGTAGACTGTGTGTACGCCCTATTTGTCGCAGAGTCGGTTCCCCTGATTTGAATAGGCATAGAGTCTCTAGGATATATCTTCAAGCTCGAAAATGACTTCGTATATCTATATATATATCTGCTATATGTATTGTATTTCAACGCGTTGGAGTGGGTTACCAAGCATCCTCTCGCTGAACAGATATATTTGGCTTTCAGGCACAGAAGAATAACGTCACTGGAGAGCGGGGCTAGGTACTCGAACGTAGAAGTAGTTAGCATCCCTTTCGGCCTGCGTGCCAATATTAATGGCAATTTACGCGTTACATTATTGAGGATATTAGTTAGTTAGGCCTCGTGCACTGGGTTCTCCAGCTCAGTGTGGGCATAGCACCCCGTACAAATTGTATTAATGTTTTGGCGAATTTAATGAGATATACTGTATTTTATAAGTTTTAAATGATCTTAAAAAATCAGGGGTGTTACACTGCTGTCACTGGATGGAGCAGGCAGCATGGCAGAGGCGCGGCTTGGCCGGCAAAATCAGGCACAACACGCCGTCTCCTGAGGCTTGGCAACGTGGAGCCGCGTAACAGATATGACGCAAACAGGTAGGCAATACGCACAGGAGCCACAGACCACGGATCAGATGCATTCTGCAGAGGCAGAACATGCGGAGGCAAGAAGCAGAGAAACAAAAGGGAACA
>NW_017619034.1:2500-20000 GCF_001879475.1 Ipomoea nil
TGAAGTCTACCCCGGCGCGCTTCTTCATTCATCCATTTAGGCCCGACTAGGAACACGTGGATCCATGGAACCTGGCTCGGGAACAGCTTCTTACTAGTAGGAGCTAATCACAGTAAGAGAGTCCAATCTCTGAGATAGAGCTTAGTCTCTCCATAGTATCTACTACTTAGGTTTTGACTTGATCCAATAGAGTCAGAACACCTTTCTATCTAAAAGAAATGGTGCTCGATGAAAGGATCCAGATTCCACACTATGCTGTGGGCTGGGGAGAGAGCAGCTCTGCGAAGCTGGGCGTTCAGTGTTCTTATGGAGGAACCATACTAGAAAGAGAATAGAAAGGGCCTTCAAAAAAGAGCGAGGGGCAACCTTAGTCTATATGTTGCTCGTGAGCCGCCAAGTACCAGTCTCGCAACAGTATTGGCGCAAAAGGATCGGTCCTTCACTGCTGATCGTTCGCGAGTCGAACTTGCTCTCTTGCCACGCCTTTCACTCACTCGCTTGAGTCGGGCTCAATCACTCTTTTTGTTTGGAGAATCATTCTTCTGGTCTCTCTTGCTATTACCCGCAGGGAGCGCAGCAACCAAGATGCATATTATCATATAGAAACAGGCGAAGCGTAGCGATTCGTACTACCGGAAAAGTGTCGCTAACCGGCAGGCAATAGAATCCGCCGATAGCGCAAGCAAGCGTTGCGAATCACATAGATAAGCCCCTACCTGCCAGCTAAGGATGGAGAGGGCGGGCGAAGCGCGAAGGGGATGGATGTCTGAGCGGTTTAAAGAGTCGGTCTTGAAAACCGAAGTATTGATAGGAATACCGGGGTTCGAATCCCTTCTCATCCGCGAGGTCATAATTATCTATAGATAAGAACGAATCGGATCGACTCGACTGATAGTCAATATGGGTCCTCACCACCCATCAATGCATGGTGTTCTTCGACTTATTCTTACTCTCGATGGTGAAGATGTTATTGACTGCGAACCAATATTGGTTATTTACACAGAGGGATGGAGAAAATTGCGGAAAACCGAACAATTATACAATATTTGCCCTATGTCACACGTTGGGATTATTTAGCTACTATGTTTACAGAAGCAATAACCGTAAATGGACCTGAACGATTGAGCAATATTCAAGTACCTAAAAGAGCTAGCTATATCAGAGTCATTATGTTGGAGTTAAGTCGTATAGCTTCCCATTGTTTATGGCTCGGTCCATTTATGGCGGATATTGGGGCGCAGACTCCTTTCTTCTATATTTTTCGAGAAAGAGAGTTGATATATGACCTATCGAAGCTGCCACCGGTATGCGAATGATGCATATATTTTTTTCGTATCGGGGGAGTAGCTGCTGATCTACCCCATGGCTGGATAGATAAATGTTTGGATTTTTGCAATTATTTTTTAACAGGGGTTGCTGAATATCAAAAACTTATTACACGAATCCCTTTTTTTTAGAACGAGTTGAAGGTATAGGCACATATAGGGCAGAAGAAGCACTCAATTGGGGTTTATCCGGACCAATGCTACGAGCTTGGGAATCGAATGGGATCTTCGTAAATCGATCAGTATGAGTGTTACGACGAATTTGCTTGGGAGGTTCAATGGCAAAAAGAGGGGATTCTTTAGCTCGTTATTTAGTAAGAATCGGCGAAATGGAAGAATCCATAAAAATGATTCAACAGGCCCTGGAAGGAATTCCGGGGGGCCTTATGAGAATTTAGAAATCCGACGTTTTGATAGAGTAAAACATCCCCAATGGAATGATTTTGAATACCGATTCATTGCTAAAAAAACCTCTCCTATTTTTGAATTATCGAAGCAAGAACTTTATGTGAGAGTCGAAGCTCCAAAGGGAGAATTGGGAATTTTTCTGATAGGAGATCAGAGCGTTTTTCCTTGGAGATGGAAAATTCGTCCACCGGGTTTGATCAATTTGCAAATTCTTCCTCAGGTGGTTAAAAGAATGAAATTGGCTGATATTATGACGATACTAGGTAGCATAGATATCATTATGGGGAAGTTGATCGTTGAAATGATAATTGATACAACACAAATCCAGGCTATCCATTCCTTTTCCGGATTGGAATCCTAAAAGTCAAAGAAGTCTATGGGATCATATGGATACTTGCCCCTATTTTGACTATTGTATTAGGAATCACAATGGGTTTACTAGTAATTGTTTGGTTAGAAAGGGAAATATCCGCGGGAATACAACAACGTATTGGCCCCGAATATGCGGGTCCTTTAGGAATTCTTCAAGCTTTAGCAGATGGTATCAAACTCCTTTTGAAAGAAAGCCTTCTTCCATCTCGAGGGGATACTCGCTTATTCCGTATCGGACCTTCCATAGCAGTGATATCCGTTTTTCTAAGTTATTTAGTAATTACTTTTGGTTATAAGCTTGTTTTAGCCGATCTTAGTATTGGTGTTTTTTCTGGATCGCCGCTTCAAGTATTGCTCCCGTTGGACTTCTTATGTCCGGATATGGATCAAATAATAAATATTCCTTTTTAGGTGGTCTACGGGCAGCTGCTCAATCAATTAGTTATGAAATACCCTTAGCTTTATGTGTATTATCAATTTCTCTGCGTGTGATTCGATCAGTATAAAAAAGCTCTATGCGTTTGGTAGTTTTGACTTGTGAGATCGAACAACTATTAATTTCCTCTTAAAACCCGAAGTTCAATAAAATTATGATAACTATAAATATGCTAACTAGAAATCAATTTTTTTTTTGCACCCACAATGCAATTTCTTGCTTCGCTAGTAATAAGCGAAGCAAAAAAACACTTTAAAAGATAAAAGAAAAGTAATTCTCTATCATTATCATTTTTGAGTAATATTTCTAGTAATATTTCTTATGTTTATCTCTCTTTTTTTTTCTTAGGATGCTATATATGCGGTATTTTTATTTTCCTATTTTTTTTATTTTCATATTTTTATTCAATGTTTTTCTTTTATAAGAATAATCCTTCTAAGTTTCTAACTTTTCAGATCTTTAGGGTGATTTATTCTTTTTTTTATATACATATTTTTTTGTGTTCGTAGTTCTTCTAGAGTATTGGGTACTTGGGGATGATAAAGGAAACTAGATAGTTATATAAGTGAAAAAAAAGCGGCTTCGAATTTGGCAGTACAACGATTAAGTCTTCTTTCCTATGTACAAGAATAAAGTTAAAAAAGCAAACATAAAAAAGTTTTATTATGTTTGCTTTTTACCCCAAGCTTGGTGGATTAGTCATCATAGCCGAAGCGGGTTTCAAAGATCAACTGTATGGGATTTTTACTATCTATATATCCTAGATGTATTTCCATAACGGGAGATTTCAAAAACGAGTGGATGGGTAGGAAGACCAAGATACACAAAGGATTTGTAATAAAGATTATGTAAGTTATCCAACAAGATATTTCTCTACATATAAGGAATTCAAATGGGGACTTGAAGTTAGTAGAAATAATCAAGAAGTACTCCCCACGATCCTGATCCAGATATCCTCCTATTCACGGATTAAGAAAATAACTATAAAGAACGAAGTAATCTTTTACTTTTGTCCAAGTGCCCTTTTTTCTGAGAAAGGAGAATAGGAGCGAAATAAAAAGGTGAGATTGATTTTATTCGGCATAGGAAATAAAATAAATCAAGAGACAAAATCTTTATCACGATTCATGAACAAATGTCTAATTATTTTTCGTAATTGAAGAAAATGAGAGGTTGAAATGTCTATGTGATATTGCTACAAACAAAACAAATTTTTTGTTTTATTGAAAGATGAAGTTATTAATAAACAAAGACCAACGAAAAATCTTAAAAGATTGAGATCAATTCCGAAGCACTTAATTTATATAGCAGACAGAATTCAATTGGTATAATTCGGGACCGTAGAATATTTCTTTTTTGACTCTATCTATCCGACACCCATATCAATAATATGGAAGAGTCCTTACATTTATTTTTGACTTCTGAGGAGCCGTATGAGATGAAAATCTCATGTACGGTTCTGGAATAGCGATGATAACAGTAATGTTATCATCGACTATGATTATCTAACAGTTCAAGTACAGTTGATATAGTTGAAGCGCAGTCAAAGTATGGTTGGGGGTGGCATTTGTGGCGTCAAACGATAGGGTTTATCATTTTTCTAATTTTCTCTTTAGCCGAATGCGAGAGATTACCTTTTGATTTACCAGAAGCGGAAGAAGAATTAGTAGCGGGGTATCAAACCGAATATTCAGGCATCAAATTTGTTTATTTTACATTGCTTCATATCTGAATCTACTAATTTCTTCATTATTTGTAACAGTTCTTTACTTAGGGGGTTGGAATCTTTCTATTCCATACATATTTGTTCCTGAGCTTTTTGACATAACTAAAAGGGGTAAAGTCTTTGGAACAATAGTAAGTATCGTTATTACATTAGCTAAAACCTTTTCGTTCTTGTTCATTTCTATTGCAACAAGATGGACTTTACAAGGCTCAGAATGGACCAACTATTAAATCTTGGATGGAAATTTCTTTACCTATTTCTCTAGGTAATCTATTATTAACAACTTCGTCTCAACTTCTTTCACTGTAAAAGACTACAATATTCAAGATTGACGGCTTGCCTCAAACAAGAGAAAAAACAAGCATAAATTTTTATAGATATTCACGATATGTTCCCTATGGTAACTGAACTCAGGAATTATGGTCAACAAACAATACGAGTTGCCAGGTATATCGGCCAAGGTTTCATGATTACCCTGTCCCATGCAAATCGTTTACCCGTAACTATTCAATATCCCTATGAAAAATGATCACACCAGAACGCTTCGAGGCCGAATCCATTTTGAATTTGATAAATGCATTGCTTGTGAAGTTTGTGTTCGTGTATGTCCTATAGATTTACCTGTTGTTGATTGGCAATTGGAAACAGATATTCGGAAGAAACGATTGCTTAATTACAGTATTGATTTTGGACTTTGTATATTTTGCGTAATTGTTGAATATTGTCCAACAAATTGTTTATCAATGACTGAAGAATATGAACTTTCTACTTATTCGGCATGAATTGAATTTTAATCAAATTGCTTTGGGTCGGTTACCAATGTCAGTAATTGAGGATTATACAATTCGAAAAATTTCGAATTTACCTCAAATCAAAAATGAATAAACTATTGATTAAACAAAATTACCAATTACTAATATCAGTTTGGTCTAAAAAAATGATATTCTTTTGCTTGGTCAATTCAACCTATTGATTGGTTAGTGAGACTCGTAACTTCGTTTGGCTAGAAAATTGATTTCTATGTTTAGATTATTGTTCTAGTAACTAGTCAAAATAATGATTTCAAAAAGAATAAATGAGATAAGAATAAACAGGGTTTTCTTTGGATGAATAAAGAATGACATATGAATAACTTCTTTTCCTGGTGAGGTCAATAAAATCATGAAATTCTTCGATTTCTATTTTTTTTAGAATTGATAAAAAATGGATTTACCTGGACCAATACATGAATTTCTTTTAGTTTTTTAGATCAGGTCTTATATTAGGGAGTATAGGAGTAGTATTATTTCCCAATCCAATTTATTCGGCCTTTTCGTTGGGATTGGTTTTGTTTGTATATCCTTATTCTATATTCTATCTAACTCCTATTTTGTAGCTGCTGCACAACTACTCATTTATGTAGGAGCTATAAATGTTTTAATCCTTTTTGCTGTGATGTTCTTGAATGGTTCAGAATATTCAAATGATTTTCCTCTTTTGACCCTTGGAGATGGTATTACTTCACAAGTTTGTATAAGTCTTTTTATTTCACTAATTTCGACTATTCTAGATACGTCATGGTACGGTATTATTTGGACTACAAGATCAAACCGGATTATCGAGCAAGATTTGATAAGCAATAGTCAACAAATTGGAATTCATTTATCAACAGATATTTTTTCTTCCATTTGAATTCATTTCAATAATTCTTTTAGTTGCTCTAATAGGTGCAATTGTTGTAGCTCGTCAATAAAAAAGTGATATTCAAATTTTCAAAGAATTCAAATAAAACTTGTACCCCATATCATTTTCCTTCCAATTCTTTTTTTTCCTGTATACTGTATAAATCTAAAATTGAAAGCCTTTCTCTTTCCAAAACGAATATTTTATGGATGCTAAGCTGGGGTCTAATCCTTCATACATGTGGCGGAGTATATGGGAAGCCCGAATTTTCCTTCTTCAGGTGTCCGCTGGAGAGTAGGAAAAGGCAACAAATCAATTATGGATGAGAACTTTACCCTCTTCCTTCAGAGTAAGCAGCCCTGCTAGGTGCAACTGGCCTGGCCTCAAAACAAAGGGTTAGTGATCTTCTTTATTTTTATAAGGTTGCTGGAAAGAAAGAATTTCTTCTTCGACATATTTTTCTTGATTTTTTTGAAGTGGACATTAGAAGTGGCATGAGTCTTTTATGGCAAAATGAGAAGCCACTATTGCAATATAAAAAAAAAGGATTTATTCTCTCAGATCTGCTTATCACTTGGCTATGAGCATCAAGGAAAGATTGGAAGATGAGCCTCATCATCAAAAAGTCACATAGAAGCAGGTTCTGGAATAAGTATGGAATCTTAAGGTACCTCCTATGGTTCATTTCTTTATGTGGAAAGATTCTATATATATTCATTCCAGCAAACTTGTGTAGAGTTGTGGATGATCGTTTTTTGAAAGGTGTAATATTGAAGCTTATAAGGTCGGAACTCCTGGTGGAGTGCAGTGCTGTTAAGGATGTGTTTGGGGCATGCAAGATAAGATTCAATATTAGGAGTGGAATCTTGTTAAGATGAAATGGTTAGCTGTACTGAATGGAAAGCCTTGGTTTTTTAAGTAAAACAATAGGGTAAACTAGTCCCCTGCCATACTCATCACGTGTTGCCCCAAACACATCCTTAACAGCACTGCACTCCCACAAGGAGGTTCCAGACCTTATAACTTCAATATTTACACCTTTTCAAAAACGATCATCCACAACTCTACACAAGTTTGCTGAAGAATATATATAGAAATCTTTCCACAAAGAAATGAACCATTAGAGGTACCTTAAGATTCCATACTTATTTCCAGAAACCTGCTTCTAATGTGACTTCTTTTGATGATGAGGCCTCCATCTTTCAATCTTTCCTTGATGCTCATAGCCAAGTGATAAGCAGCATCTGAGAGAATAAATCCCTTTTTTTTTATATTGCAAATAGTGGCTTCTCATTTTGCCATAAAAGACTTCCATGCCACTTCTAATGGCTCCACTTCAAAAAAATCAAGAAAAAATATGTCGCAAGAAGAATCTTTTTCTTTCCAGCAACCTTTATAAAAATAAAGAAGATCCACTACCCTTTGTTTGAGGCCAGGCCAGTTGCACCTAGCAGGGCTTGCTTACTCTGAAGGAAGGAGGGTAAAGTTCTCATCCCAATACATTGATTTAGTTGCCTTTTCCTACTCTCCAGCGGACACCTGAAAGAAGGAAAATTCGCGGCTTCCCATATACTCCCGCCCACATGCTATGAAGGATTAGAACCCCAGCTTAGCATCCATAAAATATTCGCTTTTCTGAAAGAGAAAGGCTTTCAATTTTAGATTATACAGATAAAGGAAAAAAAGAATGAAGGAATAATGAATGGGGCTACAAGTTTTAATTGAATTCTTGAAAAATTTGAAATATCACGTTTTTTTATTGACGAGCTACAACAATTTGCCCACCTTATTAGAGCAAACTAAAAAAGAATTATTGAAATCAATTCAAATGCGTAAGAAACAAAATCTGTGATAAGATGAATTCCAATTTCGTTGATATTGCTTATCAAATCTTGCTCGAATTAATCCGGTTTGATCTTGTAGTCCAAATAATACCGCTACCATGACGTATCTAGAATAGTTCGAAATTTACGTGAAATAAAAAGACTTATACAAACTTGTGAAGTTAATACCATCTCAAGGGTCAAAGAGGAAAATCATTTGAAGTATTTCTGAACCATTCAAGACATCACAGCCAAAAAGGTTAATAACAGTTTTATAGCTCCTTACATAAATGATAGTTTTGCAGGCAGCCTACAAAAAATAGGAGTTAGATAGAATATAGAATAAGGGATATACAAACAAAGAACCAATCCACAAACGAAAAGGCCCGAATTTAATTGGATTGGCGGAAATAATACTACTCCTTATACTCGCCTAATATAAGCACCTTATCCTAAAAAAACTAAAAGAAAATCATGTATTGCGTCAGCTAAATCCATTTTTTATCATTCTAAAAAAAAATAGAAATCGAAGAATTCATGATTTTATTGACCTTCACCAGGAAAAAAGAGTTATTCATATGTCATTCTTCTATTCATCCAAAGAAAAACCCTGTTTATTTCTTATCTCATTTAATTCTTTTTGAAATCATTATTTTGCACTAGTTACTAGAACAATAATCTAAACATAGAAATCAATTTTCTAGCCAAACAATTACGAGTCTCACTAAA
The DNA here is from genome assembly GCF_001879475.1 of Ipomoea nil. NCBI lineage: Eukaryota > Viridiplantae > Streptophyta > Magnoliopsida > Solanales > Convolvulaceae > Ipomoea > Ipomoea nil. The sequence continues at coordinate 10,982 of NW_017619034.1, forward strand.
CAGATCAATAGGTTGAATTGACCAAGCAAAAGAATTATCATTTTTTAGACCCAAAACTGATATTTAGTAATTGGTAATTTTGTTTAATCAATAGTTTATTCATTTTTGATTTGAGTAAATTCGAAATTTTTTCGAATTGTATAATCCTCAATTTATCTTGATTGCGTAAACCGACCCCAAAGCAATTTGCTATTAAATATTCAATTCATTGCCGATCATAGTAGAACAGCTTCATATTCTTCAGTCATTGATATAACCAATTTTTGGCAATGATTCAATCACCAATTACCGCCCAAAAATATACAAAGTCCAAACATCAATACTGCTAATTAAGCAATACGTTTCTTCCAATATCTGTTCCAATTGCCATTCAACAACAGCGCTAAATCTATAAGGGACATACACGAACACAAAACTTCACAAGCAATGCATTTTATCCAAATTCAAAATGGATTCCGGCCTCGAAAAAGCGCTTCTGGATGTTCTGATCAATTTTTCAAGGGATATGAATAGTTACGCGTAAAACGATTTGCATGGACAGGGTACATCATGAAACTTGCGCCGAGTATACCTGGCCCAACTCGTATTGTTTGTTGACCATATTCTGCAGTTCAGTTACCATAGGGCGAAATTATCTGAATATCTATAAAAAATTTATGCTGTTTCTTTCTTCTTGTTTGAGGCAAGCGTCAATCTTGAATATTGTAGTCTTTTACAGTGAAAGAAGTTTGCAGACGAAGTTGTATAAATAGATACCTAGAGAATAGCTAAAGAAATTTCCATCAAGATTTAATAGTTGCGTCCATTCTGAGCCTTGCGTTTTAAAAAAAGTCCATCTTGTTGCAATAGAAATGAAACAAGAAACGAAAAGGTTTTAGCCTAAATGTAATAACGATACTTACTATTGTTCCAAGAAGACTTTACCCCTTTTAGTTAATTCAAAAAGCTCAGGAACAAATATAGTATGGAATAGAAAGCATTCCAACCCCCAAGCTAAAGAACTGTACAAATAATGATAGAAATTAGTAGATTCAGATATGAAGCAATGCTAAAATAAACAAATTTGATCTCTGATATTTCCGCGTCTTGATACCCGCTACTAATTCTTCTTCCGTTCTGCGTAAATCAAAAGGTAATCTCTCGCATATCGGCTACAACAGAGAGCAAATTTAGAAAAATGATAAACCCTAAATCGGTTGACGCCACAAATGCCCACCCCAAAAACCATACTTTGACTGCGCTTCAACTATAATCAACTGTACTTGAACTGTAGATAATTCATAGTCCGATGATAAACATTACTGTTATCATCGCTAGTTCCAGATACCTACATGAGATTTTTCATCGCATACGGCGCTCTTCATGAAGTCAAAAAATAAATGTAAGGACTCTTTCCATCATTATTGATTATGGGTGTCGGCATAGATAGCGAGTTCAAAAAGAAATATTCTAACCGGTTCCCGAAATTATACGCAATTGAATTCTGTCTGCTATATTTAAATTAAGTGCTTCGGAATTGATCCTCATCTTTAAGAATTTTCGTTGGTCTTTGTTATTATATAACTTCATCTTTCATATAAAACCAAAAAATTTGTTTTGTTTGTAGCCAATATTCCACATAGACATTTTCAACCTCTCATTTTCTTCAATTACGAAAAATAATTAGACATTTGTTCATGAATCGGTGATAAAGATTTCTGTCTCTATGATTTATTTTATTTTCCTATTGCCGAATAAAATCAATCTCACCTTTTTATTTTCGCTACCTTATTCTCCTTTCTCAGAAAAAACGCGCACTTGGGACCAACGTAAAAAGATTACTTTACGTTCTTTATAGTTATTTCTTAATCCGTGAATAGGAACGGATACTCTGCGCATCAGCGATCAGTGGGGAGTACTTCTTGATTATTTCTTACTAACTTCAAGTCCCCATTGAATTCCTTATATGTAGGAGAAATATTCTTGTTGTGATAACTTACATAATCTTTATTTACAAATCCTTTGGTGTATCTTGCGTCTTCCTACCCATCCACTCCCGTTTTTGAAATCTCCCGTTATGAAATACATCTTAGGATATATAGCATAGTTAAAAACTCCATACAGTTATCTTTTGAAACCCGCTTCCGGCTATGATGACTAATCCACCAAGCTGGCGGGTAAAAGCAACATAATAAAAACTTTTTATGTTTGCTTTTTTTAACTTTATTCTTGACATAGGAAAGCAAGATTTAAATCGTTGTACTGCCAAATTTCGAAGCCGCTTTTTTTTCACTTATATAACTATCTAGTTTCCTTTATCATCCCCCAAGTTACCCAATACTCTAGAAGAACTACGAACACAAAATATGTATATAAAAAAAGAATAAATCACCCCTAAGATCTGAAAAGCTTTAGAAACTTAGAAGGATTATTCTGTATAAAAGAAAACAGTTTGAATAAAATATGAAAATAAAAAATTAGCGAAAATTAAAAATACCGCATATATAGCATCCATAGAAAAAAAAAGAGCAGATAAACATAAGAAATATTACTAGAAATATTTACTCAAAAAATGATCAATGATATGAGAATTACTTTTCTTTTATCTTTTAAAGTGTTTTTTTTGCTTCGCATTATTACTAGCGCAAGCAAGAAATTGCATTGTGGGTGGCCAAAAAGAAAAAATTTGATTGTCTAGTTAGCATATTTATAGTTATCATTAATTTTATTGACTCGGGTTTTAAGGGAAATTAATAGTTGTTCGATTCACAAGTCAAAACTACCAAAACGCATAGAGCTTTTTTTATACCTGATTCGGAAATCCACACGCAGAGAATTTGATAATACACATAAAGCTAAGGTATTTCATAACTAATGATTGAGCCAGCTGCCGCTAGACCAACCTAAAAAGGAATATTTTATTATTTGCAATCCATATCCGCCGACATAAGAAGTCCAACGGGGGAGCAATACTTGAAGCGGCGATCCAGAAAAAAAACCCCAATTAACTAAGACTCGGCTTAAAACAAGCTTCTATAACCAAAAGTAATTACTAAATAACTTGAAAAAAAACGGATATCACTGCTCATGGAAGCGTCCGCATACGGAATTAAGCGCAGTATCCCTCGAGATGGAAAAGCTTTCCTTTCAAAAGCGAGTTTCATACCATCTGCCTAAAGCTAGAAGAATTCCTAAAGGACCCGCATTATTCGCGGGCCAATACGTTGTTGATTCCGCGGATAATTTCCCTTTCTAACCCGAACAATACTAAGTAAACCCATTGTGATTCCTAATACAATAGTCAAAATAGGGGCAAGTATCCATATGATCCCATAGACTTGCTTGAACTTTTACGCATTCCAATCCGGAAAAGAATGGCATAGCCTGGATTTGTGTTGCTATCAATTATCATTTCAACGGATCAACTTCCCCCATAATTGATATCTATCCTACCTAGTATCGTCATACATATCAGCCAATTTCATTCTTTTAACCACCTGAGCCGAAGAATTTGCCAAATTGATCAAACCCGGTGGACGAATTTTCCATCTCCAAGGAAAAACGCTCTGATCTCCTATCAGAAAAATTCCCAATTCTCCCTTTGGAGCTTCGACTCTCACATAAAGTTCTTGCTTCGATAATTCAAAAATAGGAGAGGTTTTTTTAGCAATGAATCGGTATTCAAAATCATTCCATTGGGGATGTTTTACTCTATCAAAACGTCGGATTTCTAAATTCTCATAAGGCCCCCGGAATTCCTTCCAGGGCCTGTTGAATCATTTTTATGGATTCTTCCATTTCGCCGATTCTTACTAAATAACGAGCTAAAGAATCCCCTCTTTTTGCCATTGAACCTCCCAAGCAAATTCGTCGTAACACTCATACTGATCGATTTTACGAAGATCCCATTCGATTCCCGAAGCTCGTAGCATTGGTCCGGATAAACCCCAATTGAGTGCTTCTTCTGCCCTAATAGTGCCTATACCTTCAACTCGTTCTAAAAAAATGGGATTCCGTGTAATAAGTTTTTGAGTATTCAGCAACCCCTGTTAAAAAATAATTGGCAAAAATCCAAACATTTATCTATCCAGCCATGGGGTAGATCAGCAGCTACTCCCCCGATACGAAAAAAAATTATGCATCATTCGCATACCGGTGGCAGCTTCGAATAGGTCATATATCAACTCTCTTTCTCGAAAAATATAGAAGAAAGGAGTCTGCGCCCCAATATCCGCCATAAATGGACCGAGCCATAACAAATGGGAAGCTATACGACTTAACTCCAACATAATGACTCTGATATAGCTAGCTCTTTTAGGTACTTGAATATTGCTCAATCGTTCAGGTCCATTTACGGTTATTGCTTCTGTAAACATAGTAGCTAAATAATCCCAACGTGTGACATAGGGCAAATATTGTATAATTGTTCGGTTTTCCGCAATTTTCTCCATCCCTCTGTGTAAATAACCCAATATTGGTTCGCAGTCAATAACATCTTCACCATCGAGAGTAAGAATAAGTCGAAGAACACCATGCATTGATGGGTGGTGAGGACCCATATTGACTATCAGTCGAGTCGATCCGATTCGTTCTTATCTATAGATAACTTATGACCTCGCGGATGGAGAGGGATTCGAACCCCCGGTATTCCTATCATACTTCGGTTTTCAAGACGACTCTTTAAACCGCTCAGACATCCATCCCTTCGCGCTTCGCCCGCCCTCTCCATCCTTAGCTGGCAGGTAGGGGCTTATCTATGTGATTCGCAACGCTTGCTTGCGCCTATCGGCGGATTCTATTGCCTGCCGGTTAGCGACACTTTTCCGGTAGTACGAATCGCTACGCTTCGCCTGTTTCTATATGATAATATGCATCTTGGTTGCTGCGCTCCCTGCGGGTAATAGCAAGAGAGACCAGAAGAATGATTCTCCAAACAAAAAGAGTGATTGAGCCCGACTCAAGCGAGTGAGTGAAAGGCGTGGCAAGAGAGCAAGTTCGACTCGCGAACGATCAGCAAGTGAAGGACCGATCCTTTTGCGCCAATACTGTTGCGAGACTGGTACTTGGCGGCTCACGAGCAACATATAGACTAAGGTTGCCCCCTCGCTCTTTTTGAAGGCCCTTTCTATTCTCTTTCTAGTATGGTTCCTCCATAAGAACACTGAACGCCCAGCTTCGCAGAGCTGCTCTCTCCCCAGCCCACAGCATAGTGTGGAATCTGGATCCTTTCATCGAGCACCCATTTCTTTTAGATAGAAAGGTGTTCTGACTCTATTGGATCAAGTCATAACCTAAGTAGTAGACTACTATGGAGAGACTAAGCTCTATCTCAGAGATTGGACTCTCTTACTGTGATTAGCTCCTACTAGTAAGAAGCTGTTCCCGAGCCAGGTTCCATGGATCCACGTGTTCCTAGTCGGGCCTAAATGGATGAATGAAGAGCGCGCCGGGGTAGACTTCAGAGCTCTTGCTCTGCCTATCCTCCTACTTCTTATTCTGGGGGTCATAGAAAGATACGAACCGCCTACTCTTTAAAGCCCTACCATTAGATTGAATAAAATGAAAGCTTAAAGCCCTCACTAATAAAAAAAGCAATCCCTCCCCTTCTGTTACCTACTTTTACTCATTTCTTCGGTATACCTCAATACAAGACAAGCACAGGAAAGGATATTCAATCAATATTCTCTCTCAATTACCTATCCTTTATAGATGAGGGGGAGTCCCTTAGCAGTAGCTTCCAACACTTAAGATTTACCTCCTCAAGTGCCAGATATGAATGTTTTATGAATTGAATACGGGACTACTTACTTACCTAAAGTTCACTTTTGGCTTACCAAAAAAGTTTACTGAAGGAACTGACCTAAGCATAGCTCTCTCTCTCAAATACAAATGCCAAGAAAGGGATTCCTTGGATAAGTGGAAAAATGCTAAAAATCTCCTTTCATTTCTCTTTTAAGGCCTTTGTCCTACTTATAGTATCAGTCCTCCAGCCTATCGAAACTCGTGTTTTATTAACCAACAACACATGCACTTTGTTGGCACTAAAAAAAAGGTTATTCAATCCACTAGTGCAACTGAAGGAATTACCTCTTCTGAACCGGAACAAGAAAGAGCTCATAACCACTGCTTGTGAACAGCTCTCCTCAACTTAAGGCGCACCTACTCTTACTAGAAGTCTAGTCTCTCTCAGGTCCAGTTTCGATCTCTAACTAACTTACTTACTTAATAGGCCGGAAGAGAGATATTCAGAAAACCCGATTTCCTGTCTTAAGAACCTGACTCAAATTAGAAGCGGTTAAGAAGACCGGACTAAAAGAGATATAACTTTCGACGATTGAACTTGACTTTTATATCCAGATTGGAACTGGACTTAAACGTCTTTGGATCCTGCTTAGGGCCGGCTTTCACTCCACTTTCACTTTCATATCAGGAACGTCGACTTGCACTTGCAATATCGAATTTGATTTTCCGGAATCCTTGCTCCTGGCTTATATTCACATAGGCCACTCATAAGAATAAGACGTGAAACTCCCTAAAACACGTGTAATTGAGAGAGTAAGAATATCAGTGCCTTGGGTAAATGCCTACCTTCAGGAGAAGATTACCGAATGAGTTTTGTCCTCTGCGCTTCCCAAGAGATTTAGGGAGAAGGGCCTTGTCGGCCACCGCTTGCTGACGACGGAACGCATCGTAAATTTCAATTCAAGGGTCCTCGCCAACAAACAACATAAAAGAAAATCCAATATCACCATTAGATTTTGATTAAGAACAGAAACTGGCATAAAAGCTGTCATGCGTTTATGAAGATGAAAGGTATGGGATTTGATTGAATAGTTGACTCAGCCCCTTGTTGTTAGACGCGCATCCGTTTTCTTGCTGCGTTAGCGCAGAGTTTTCTTGCTTACTTGTGATGTACCTACTTTTGCTACTTATGCTACCGTAGCCCTTGCCGGTGAAAGTGATTGGTAAACCACAGGCTATGCTGCCTACGCTATTAGATCCACTTGTCTACCTGTGCTTCCTTATTTGTAAACAGGATCTCGCTTAAATAGCCTAGGGCTTGGCTTGACCCTCCTGGAGGCGCAAAGTTCATAATTCAGTGTGGTGGGGCCTGCTTTAGTAGTAGTATTATAAGGATGTTGGTCTCGTATATAAGATCACTGCTGCTTTTAGGAGCGCTCTTTTCATCCAACTAGTTTTATCGTAATAGAAGAAAAAGAATCAGAACGCCCAAAAACTCCCATGTCTTTCTTGGTTGGACTAACCGGCGATTTACAACAAGTCTTTCTTCATTTTTTTTGCAAGAAGCGGAACTACAAGAAAACTTTCTTTATCTTTATGGATAACCAATTCATTTTCAAATATAGTTGGGAGACTTTACCCAAGAAATGGGTAAAAAAAATGGAAAGATCGGAACATGGGAATAGATCTTATACCAAGACGGACTACCTATTTCAATTGTTGTGCTTTCTTAAATTTCATACCTATACAAGGGTTCAAGTTTCGATCGATATTTGCGGAGTTGATTATCCCTCTCGAAAACAAAGATTTGAAGTGGTCTATAATTTACTGAGTATTCGGTATAACTCACGCATTCGTGTACAAACCAGTGCAGACGAAGTAACACGAATATCTCCGGTAGTCAGTCTATTTCCATCAGCCGGCCGGTGGGAGCGAGAAGTTTGGGATATGTTTGGTGTTTCTTCCATCAATCATCCGGATCTACGCCGTATATCAACAGATTATGGTTTCGAGGTCATCCATTACGAAAAGACCTTCCCCTGAGTGGATATGTGGAAGTACGCTATGATGATCCAGAGAAACGTGTGGTTTCTGAACCCATTGAGATGACCCAAGAATTTCGCTATTTCGATTTTGCTAGTCCTTGGGAACAGCGTAGCGACGGATAATTAAGATAGGTTCCAGTCCAGGGGACAATCAATAGGAAATGCTATTTGCTTCGTAAGAATAAGAAATCACTTCTATGAAATGAAAGAGTTTCACGGGAATTGTCTTGATCGTCGGATATCATTGAGAAAGAAATAGGAAGAAGTGTTATCGAACGATTTCCTGCAATTCTTCCCAGTATGGAATGAGTAAAGAATCAAGCTACAAGTCTCGAATCTATACGAAACGCACTGGTTTTTTTCTTTCGGTTTCATTGATAGCAGAAAAGACTTACTCTAAAGGGGTGAACAAGCAACGGCTTTCGCGCACCAAGAAAACTCCTGCGCTAACGCAGCAAGAAAACCGGATGCGCGTTAGCCTAAACGAACAAGGAAGACGCGTAGCGTCACTTTACTCACGCACAACGGCTTCTTATTAACATATAGCGTCTGTAGCGTTAGAAGCCGTTGCTTGTTCTTCGCGGTAGCTGTGTTATAATAGAATACTATAAGCGTGAGCTTTAGGCTCTGCCGTTGCTTGTTCGCAACGGCTTTCGCGCTAGCTTTATAGTATAAGCTTTAGCGGTAGCCAACAAGCCGTTGCTTGTTCCTTTTGCGCCTAATTCTAATTTCCAGCTGCTAGCACTATTAAGTAAAGGGAAAGAGTAAACTGCTTTCCTCCCTCCAATTATATGCGCTTCCCGGGGGTTATCAAGCTTCAGTCGGTTATCGCGTTTGATTCCGGTACTCTTTTTATTTATAACAGCAACAAACTCACTAATAATAATCTATTTGTTTCTTTACATATAATAGTATTAGCTATTCGAGTAAGAATGATATCGAACCGCGGAAAGAAAGACTTTTCCCGAATGGGAGAACATATAACATTCTTTCAGGAATGCGACTGACTACGACATTGATTGATAAGGCTGACCCGTCGACTATCAGATCAGGAGATGAGCCTCAGGGCCACCCCAGCGAGATCAGATCTTTGACGAGCCTGTGAAGTGGAAGGCATTGGGCCAAGCTACAGGAAATAAAAATAACCAAGGAAGGAGTTTGACTCAAGTGACGATGAACACTGAACCTAACAGCCGAGGAGACGATCACCGGTACCCATGAAGAGTATATTACCAATCCTGTAACCGCCATTA
>NW_017619034.1:25000-35000 GCF_001879475.1 Ipomoea nil
AAGAAGGCCAGCCCCTTCGAAGCCTTTGTATCCGAGCTCTATGGTAGCAGACAAAGGGCTAAGAAGGAGGGTGATGAGGCTATGTCATATGTGTATAAGACCCTAATGAACTCCCTCTACGCGGCAGCCCCGAAGTTCTTTTTCATGTTCATTGATGAACAGGGATAGGCTTGATGCCTAGATCCACTTTTAGGGTTGACTCAGTAGTTGAAGAAGGTTGTAATTTGACTAGCTGTTCTCTCTTTCTTGTGCTCGCTAACTTTTTCATCCGTGATAATTGACTAAACTCTGTCAGGTGCTATCTATGAACACCAAAAGCTTCGGGTATCTTGAGCTTTAGAAGGACAGCATCTGATCCGGGAGACAGACCCTTCAGCGACATCTATTACCTATCTTCTTAATTCAGCTTCCACGCCTGGTGAATCGAAAAAGCCTAGTTATTTATCTTCGGAGACAGTATCCGATTTAGCATTTAGTGGCAAAACCCCTTCTCGGGCGATCTTCTTATACGGACTTTATATCCCGTAAATAATATCTGACTTCTCGGCAAAGACCTACTAGATAGGTTGAGGAGGCATAAGTCAATGATGATGGCATCGAATGCCTCTTTGAAAGGAAAGAAAAAGCTCTTGTCGCAATTATTGAATCAATAGTGAACCCAAACACAGAGTAGGCTGCTTGGAAAAAAGCTCTAAGCCTTTCGCTCTTCCCTTCCCAACCCCGGCTCACTTTTTTCTTAACTACCTTATTCATGAAAATTTTACCCTTAAACAACGGGAGTTATGTCCTATCCCCCACGGTTATGCCCGATTTCAATTGAGGAGAATGATTGGACCCAACCCTTTATACAGGCTTGCTTCTTTTCCGGTCCGGGCTAGTTCGCAAAACCTAGACTCCCATGGCTCGCTTGGAAAACGTTCATACGTTGCTAACCTCTTATTCTCCTCCTACCCTTGAACTCTTCTTGAATCGAGGAGTGAAAGCTCAGCTAGGGCTGTTCCTCTCTCCGATGGATGAGCGGAGAATAGCATTATGATATGATTTCTTAAGAAAACCTCAGTGGGGCGTGCCCCAACCATAATCCATGCGGGCCCAATGAGAAGAGACCCGCCCTCCCACTCTCTCTCATTTATTCAGCGAAAAAAACTACATAACGGGGGCCCTTCCGTTCAGAGGTAGCGAATCGACTTTTTTATGTTTTCTGGGGGATCCCTTGCATGACCAAGTCCAAAGTAGAACATACTTGTATAGTAAATATGCAGAAAATAGTAATGAATTTTCATTCTTTCCAATTCCAATAGGAAATATTATATCGGAGCCTTTTTGCACAACTTGCGGATTTTCCTTGTTCGTTTAAAGCGGAAAGCATCCTTTGGAGATCTTCCAAGGAAGACTCCCGATCTTTTTGTCGTCCTTGAAAGAATTTCTCTCGAATGACTTTTGTCAATTCCCATTCATCGTTGGGATAAAGAGATTTCATCTTTGCGATGATTTCATTTTTTAATGAAAAGTGGTTAATAGCTATATCCCTTAATTGTGCTTGCTGCTCTGCGTTGAACTCGAAATGGCTTTCTCATATCGGGGTGTTCCGGTTACGTTCGATCGCGGTACCCCGCTGCATAAAGCACTACAATTGGTTTTTCAATGGCAAGTGCCGGTCGTCGAGTGGCTGAACCAACCCCTACGGCGGATCCACGTACTGATGAATGCCAGCCATCCTTTATCGAGTAGCCTTTACTATTCTAAACCCGTGCCGATTCGATAGCCTGAAAACGATCGACCACGATTTTGATTTCTGACTGCCTATGCCTCTAACGATGCTTCGGGCAAACTGTAACTAGGTGCCCTACTCCTACCACCCCCCCCCCCTTTTCTCACCTTCGTCTCTGCTGCCTCCGCTCCAGCTTGCTCTATTACCTATGCAATCACAGCTCAGTAATGGACTGGTGAACTAAAATGGAACGCTGATGGGATAATTGCGACTGATGAATCGCGATCAGCCGCAGATTCCCTTGCCGTTGGATTCGTGCCTCAAGACTTTGCCACTGGGACTCAGTCGGAAGAATCTACTGCGGCCTTCTCTACCTACCTTTATTAATTCTAACCCCAACCAGCCATGACAAGGCTGAATTTCTTAGAACCCGTTGTTGTTTAGAAAGACCTATCGGACCTGTGAAAGTCTCGTTTTTGACTAAGTTTTTTTTGAGCATTGTACACGGGCTTTGCTGCGACGAGGATGCCTTTTTTAATCAGGCCAACGTCAAGACTTGAAACAGAGTCCTACCACGTTAAGGGAGAGCACCCAACTTTCTTGTTGACATGTGAGGGGAAATAGGAGTCTGAGGTGGCAGGATTTACCACTATAACCCTATGGTTGGTCCCACTACTCCTTCGAGTGCCTTTTGCGCTTAGCGTCGGAAAGAGGAGTTGCTTGCCTTACCACACCAACCACCTTAGCGCTGGAAGTTCTAGCAATGGGCAGCTAGGCAAAGGAAAATTAGATAGCTAATTCATATTCATTAGATAATAGATTGTGGATCTTTTCTTAGCGAGTGCAATCAATAAATAAGTCCTTCGCCTTAGTAAGCTAGCTTTCTAAGCCCGGGTAGGACGTGGATCGATCGTGATGAAAATGGGACTAATCCTCTGTAATAGAAGAGTCAGAGTCCCTTCTCGACCAGACGAAGGTGATAGGAATGGAATTCTGCCTTGACCCTCCTGGAGGCGCAAAGTTCATAATTCAGTGTGGTGGGGCCTGCTTTAGTAGTAGTATTATAAGGATGTTGGTCTCGTATATAAGATCACTGCTGCTTTTAGGAGCGCTCTTTTCATCCAACTTGTTTTATCGTAATAGAAGAAAAAGAATCAGAACGCCCAAAAACTCCCATGTCTTTCTTGGTTTGACCAAGCTTCCCACAAGTCTTTCTTCATTTTTTTTTGCAAGAAGCGGAACTACAAGTGAACGAGATAGATATTGAATATTGAAACAGATATGAAACATATGGTATGAAACATATGGTACTACTACATAACTTGGCATTTATCATTACTTTCCTGGTCGTGCCTCGTGGCACGGCCGCACCCGTACTATTGAAATTGTTCGTCAGTAGAGATGTTCCCACGGGTGCCCCTTTTTCCAATGGTACTATAATTCCTATTCCTATCCCTTCATTCCCTCTTTTGTTCTATCTACATTTCTGGAAATTCATACGCTCCGCGGACGGAGCAAAAAGGGGAGTCTTGGTCAGTGCAAACCGCCCTATTCTATTACTAGACAGAATTGGGAGAAGCTCATCCGAAACTAGAGCTAGAAACGCTTTATTACGTTTCGTTTTCTTTATTCATTTCCTTCTTCTCAAATACAAGGGGGGCTTCTCATATTTAGAATCTTTATGCGGTGTGCTCTGTTTACTTTTATTTCGTACTTTATTTTTCTTTTTTTTACCACGCGATAGGTCAGCGAAGCGTTTACCACGCGATAGGTTAGCGAAGCGTGAGCGGGCGCGGAGAAGGAAAGGCCAAACACTTCGGCCTAACTGGAAAGAATGGATTTCTCTGTTTTCCGAAGTGATAAGGAACTCTCCTCTCGTTGGGCTTGTGATAGGGTGCGTTGAAGCTGCCCATTGCGAGGGTTTAAACTCTTTCTCTCCCCGACAAAGTCCAGTGCAATTGCCGGAAGAACCACTTACTCCACCCGAAGCGGCGCCGGTACCTCAACCGGTACCGCAACCGGTTGTTATTCCCCAATTGGCCCACCCTCTTATCCCCGATGATATGCGAGCGGCCCTTCTTTATCAAAGGTATTCTCTCCTGAATCTCGGGGGGAATTGGGACCCACAAGGACTGGTATCCATAATTGACACACAAGTCGTAGTAGAGCGCCATATAGAGGCGGCTTTGGTGGCCGATGGATTTCATCCGAATTCCATTATGGCTCGATTTCGAGAAATTCGCGGGTATATTCACTGCCCGCAAGGGGAACTATTTAGTCCTAAAACCTACTAGTCGTACGTGACTCAGATAATGGAACGGGGAACCCGACAAAGCGTTCCCTATCGCCGGATTCTTCGAGCAATCCAAAACTATGATATCCTTTTAGAACGAAGATGATATCATAGTTTGGGTATTTGCCAGAACCGAAAGGGGGTAGAGGGGAAGTGGATGAGCCGAAAATACCAGTTGTCGTTGGCAAGCAGCATGGGAAGGAGGTAGGCTAAGATAACTCAAGTGGGAGAGCCGTGTTATGGGTGACCTTATTGCACGGTTCAGAGAGCACTTGTGTATGTGATGCAAGTGAACGTCTACGAAAAAGCTGTCGTAAAGTTTCGTTGTTCGTTCCATCGTCGACATTAGATTGGTTTTGTACAACAACCTTAACCGCACAAGCCAGGGCTGGGCCTACCTCCATCCCTAAAGGAGCCGTATGAGGCGGAAGCTCCATGTACGGTTTTGAAGCCGAGCCTTTCCAGCAATGGGGCCTAGGGACCGATATGATGATTGGTTTAGGTAGGGCGGCTGTCCTACTACGGGCACCTATAAGGATTAGTGTGTGAGACCGCGATCCATAAACTTACGCATGGGACTCACCCTTTACTTGGGAATAGAGAGGGGAAACATAGCATGTCGCAAGAGCGAGGCGAGGTTTGGAACCCTACTGCGAGAGGGACGCCTCGCGAGCTGGGCTTTTAGAGATGAGGCCTTTTGGCGAAGCCAAGTCAATTTCGGGCCACCAAACCCTGCAACTGATGAGAAGGCCCTATGGAGTAAAGGTAAGCGTGTACGTTGTCACACTCCCTGCCTTCCAAAGGTGCCTAGAGGACGGGCCAGACGCAGCAGAGCGACGACCCGGGAGCGGATTCCCCACTGGCAGGGGGACAGGAGGCGGCCATCTCAAGGCACATCACGACCTACAGGCAACACCGGTGAGACATGCGAAGGCAACCCGATTGGGAGTCAGAGGATCCATAGTACCTGCAACCGGGAGGACTTCATATTCATCCTTTTTTAAAGCGGGGGGAAGGGATCTCTTTTCTGCAACGGAAAAAAATGGAGCAGATTTGACTCGGAATAACCTAACGATACATCCAATACCAATGATCTGTGCCTAGAATGCGTTGCTAGATCTCTGCTCTAGAAAGCTATACAGGTACACTTTTACCCCGGGCTTCCCTTTCATTACTTCTTTCACGACGAGAGAACCGCGTCCGCATCAGTCGAAGTGGTGGAGGGCCCCCTGAGTCAAAGGGAGAGCTTCTTCACTTCTCTCCAAGAGATACGATTCGGTATCTGAATCGGCTGAAGGGGAGTGAAGAGTCGACTACTTTCTCAGCCCAGCCCACGGGAGAGCCTCTTCTTTCTGGTCTACATCAAGTGCATTGAATGCCCCACAATCAGAATCCAAGAGGGTGGGCTGAGAAGATGTAGCCAACCAGAGCCTTGACAGTGAGAACGACAAGGCCGCTCTACAGACCCTTCTCACCAATTTACAAGAACGGCTGGAAGCCGTGGAGACAAAGATGGAAGAGGTGGAGCCGAGGATTTCTGGAGTCGAGAACGCCACAGGAAACCTTAGAGAGCAGGTTAATGTGGTCCACGCACTACAACAGCTCATGTTCAGAGGAGGCCAAGGTGGTCGTGGTCCAACAATAAACATTGCCCCTGAACATCCCGCAAGGAGCGAGAGTACAGAGTTTCAATCATAATGCTAATCTTTCGCCCCTATAGAAAAGATCATAGGAGACAACTCATTTATGATTCCAGCCGAGAAAAAAAATGAAGGATCAAGAATGTTCTATATTTCAGGAGCTAGATCAGTTTCTGATGAACAAGTCAAAATTGCCACAAAAAGAATTTATGGAATTGGACCTAAAAAAGCCATTCAGGTTCGTTATCGATTAGGTATCAGTGGGAACATAAAGATAAAAGAATTAACGAAGTATCAGATCGACCAAATTGAACAAATGATAGGTCAAGATCATGTTGTTCATTGGGAATTGAAGAGGGGAGAACGAGTAGACATCGAACGATTCATTTCTATTTCTTGTTATCGTGGAATTCGTCATCAAGATGGATCGCCCTTACGCGGTCAACGAACTCATACTAATGCTAGGACTTGTCGCAAGCTAATTCGGAAATGAAATAAGTATACCGAAAGTCCTTGGTACTTGTCTGATCAATCACACTGATAGCTTCAATAGTTCACTGAAATAGCCTTAGACCTGTTTTTTTGGTATTTCACCGGTTTTCAATCCAGTATACGTATAGTAGGCCTCCTTCGCCACGACATTAGTGGCTTAGGCTTAGCCCTTCGCGCGCTTTCTTTCGCCCTAAAATCGTATCGGCTTGGGTTCGCTATCGCTCATGACTTGGTATAGAGCCGTGTAGTCGTCGGTCTTAGCAGGCTCTACATAGAATCAACCAGACTCTTGCTGTCATGGTTATAAGGCTCTCTGGTTGGATGGTTGCACGTGTTTCTTTTCTTTTTTCGGTATGCCACTCCGCGAGCAAGAAGTGCCACGCACGAGCGAAGCAAAAAGGGAATTCTTCTATTGGGGATTCTAATGAATGATTCATGAATGACGAATCAAAAAATTCTATACAATTCAGAAAGGGGGAAATCCTTTGATTGCGTATTGAATATAGATCCATGTCTTTCTTGTTCCACTAGCTAGGACCAAATTCTCACATGTCCCTTTCGTTATTGCAACCTTATTTTTTTGATGTCAAAGACCAGAAGCTACGCGAAAATTCTCATTGGATCTCGGTTGTTCTTAACAGCGATGGCTATTCATTTAAGTCTTCGGGTAGCACCACTAGATCTTCAACAAGGTGGAAATTCTCGTATTATGTATGTACATGTTCCTGCGGCTCGGATGAGTATTCTTGTTTATATCATTACGGCTATAAACACTTTCTTGTTCCTATTAACAAAACATCCCCTTTTTCTTCGCTCTTCCGGAACCGGTATAGAAATGGGTGCTTTTTCTACGTTGTTTACCTTAGTTATGGGCGGGTTTCGGGGAAGACCTATGTGGGGCACCTTCTGGGTGTGGGATGCTCGTTTAACCTCTGTATTCATCTTGTTCCTTATTTACTTGGGTGCACTGCGTTTTCAAAAGCTTCCTGTCGAACCGGCTCCTATTTCAATCCGTGCTGGACCGATCGATATACCAATAATTAAGTCTTCAGTCAACTGGTGGAATACATTGCATCAACCTGGGAGCATTAGCCGATCTGGTACATCAATACATGTTCCTATGCCCATTCCAATCTTGTCTAACTTTGCTAACTCCCCCTTCTCAACCCGTATCTTGTTCGTTCTGGAAACACGTCTTCCTATTCCATCGTTTCTCGAATCTCCTTTAACGGAAGAAATAGAGAAGCGAATACCCAAGCCTAGTTCACTCGCTGAGTCTCTTTGCATCCATGGCTGAATGGTGAAAGCACCCAACCGGGCAAATTCGTAGGTTCGATTCCTGCTGGATGCGTCGTCAAGAAGGATTTCCGGGAATTCCTTTTTTGTTTCAATAGAATCTCTCCTTGAGTTTTAGCTCCTAGTTTGGAACTATGGTAAAGTAGTCCCTTAGCTGCCTGCCTTGATTCCCGAGTCACAGTAGCTACGCATAAGTAAGCGTGGGCAATAGAACGGAATGGAATAGTTGTTGCATTTATTCAAGCAAGGAGCGGGGTATTTTACTCGCGGGAATAAGGGAATGCGATGTCAAAAAGAAAGGATTGAATGGATGAGCGGAGCAGTGAGTGTAAGCGAACGGACCGGGCATGTGATATGCTTGAGAGGGGGGATAGTTTTCTTTGATGGAGATGTCCTGGTGTCAGCAACGGGAGCAATGAGAGCAAATCTGGTAATGAGGCGGGGGCGAAATGAAACTCTGGTTTCCGTGTATGGTATGTGTGGATTGTAGCGCAGAACAGGGCTTGACTGGAAAAGTAGTGAAATGGCAAAATAGGAAGTCTCACTGTAGGCTAGGAGCCATCGATTAGCTCGCTTGTCCTATGTTTTAGCTTCACTCATCGTATCGGCTGTTGTGTAAGGGTTGACCTTAAGAGCTCTGGTCTAGCGGCCGTTAGATGTCCTTTATAGCCACCGTGACTTTGACTTGTTTTCTGCTCTGATCGTAGATCTACTACGGCTGCGACTTTCTCTTGCTGATTTCGCTATTTCCATCCTTGAGTATTGGATATCGTGTGAGTCTTCTCCCAGTTGTTGCTTAGCTGCTTTCTGGGCATCGCTCTCTGTTTTTACAAGTAATTAAGTAAACCCCTTGGCTTGGCTCAACCTTCTAATCCTTCTTTCACTGACTACTAGGGAAGGAAAACTAAGCTGTAACTGTAGTTGGCAGTTCGAGTTCTGGACGGATGGGACCTGAAGCTCACAAGTAATAACAAGTCAGTGTGCTCTTACTTCTGAGTTCTAGTTCTTAACAGCACAAGCGGGAGCCAGGGGGAAGGCCTGAAGGTTGCAAGCCCATCCAATTCAACTCCTACTGGAACTGGCTTACTTTCGCTTTCAAACGGGGCTGCGTCGGGACTCCAAAAACAAAAAAGGCAAAGGGGATCAAAGGCAGAAAGAAGTGATTAGGCCCTGAGGACTACAAGGGGAGAGGTTGACCACTGGACTCTAACTGCCCGCAAACTCCTGGTATTCCTGCTATGCCCCTTAGCCACTTATCCTAGTTAGACAAGGCAAAGCACGAAGCACAAGAAGGGATCGGCACTCTGACAGATATTGGTGAGAAGACTGAGACACTTCGCCCTTCCAAAGAAAAGGCGACTGCTAGCGAGCAGGAGGACGAAATGAGGGCGCCATCAGAGAAAGAAGTCCCACCGAGATTGGCAGGGACTAAAGAGAATCCCATTTCTCCAAGGGACAATATCCAATAAATAGAAGAAGAAAGTCTGCCCAAGGCATGTACCAAATCTTTCACATACCCCCACCAGGTCTCTAGCTCTGCAAAGAAACTAGCTAAAACAGAGCTCGCATGAATTGCTCCTAACATAGGGGATTGCCTCATCCGCACCGCCAGTAAGCCTTTCTACCTTTCTACAGCGAAGATTCAAGGAGAACGTTGATTTCAAAGGAGTCTTCGGTCCAGCTTGAGCTTGATTGTAAGGAAATTGAGCTTGATTCTAAGGAATCGAAAGCTAAGCGAAGACCATCTATCCCTACCCCTAAGGCACTGTTGTTAAAAAACCAATGCAAAAGAGAAAAATAAATGAATGAAAAAATGAATCTAGTTCAAATAATAAACAAAAAGAATAAATAAATAAGGCAGAACGAGAATAAGCCAAATAGTCCCTCATTGAACCAACTTGAATCGTCACTTCTATTTAGAACGCAAAACCCATCTTTTTCTTTATATGTCTAAGGAATTCTGGATTTTTCGATTGCTCCTTATAAATTGGTCGTAGCATTGAATGTACTCTCGAGTGATCGAATGACTCTCTATGACAGAATTACTGACCTATGGATGGAGCGATCCCCTCATAACCAGGATTCTATCACGATCGATTGAACATCTAGTGAACGCTTTAGTCTTGTCTCATCCGGATTGATTGACTCCAGAACTAGCTTACTGAGCGAATCCGAATTCATTTCGAGACATGGAGACTGTTCAAACTGAGTATGTTGGAATCTATCAAGGTTTTTGGCTCGCAATAAAGCTAGGGTCCTGATCGAGCAACTAGTAGTCCTATCTATCCACCTCTCCAGACACAATATCTTGAGTACCTATGATGGTGACCACATCTGCTGGCATGTGATGTTTGGACATAGAATCGAGTCCTTGTGAATGGGCAGAGCCAGGTGCTCTTATTCTACGATGGTAGGGACGATTGCTTCCATTACTGACCAGAAAGACAACAAATTCTCCTTTACGTGCTTCAACTGCGGTATAGGTAGAAGGAGCTGGTACGGAAAAACCTTCTCTATAAAGTTCAAAATGGTGAATTGAGGTAGAGTAGACTGATGATCCTGTAGTCA
>NW_017619034.1:40000-45000 GCF_001879475.1 Ipomoea nil
GCGAGAGACTTCTATGCCAGCCGGGAATCACGGCTCTGTTATGAAAGAAAGCGGTAGACAGGCTACCTTTTTTTTGGCAGGTAGTCTTTTATGATCGGCTTAAGGTCCCCCCTTCTTTTCTCCGCCCAGGCACGGAGAGTGTCTACATTTTTCTTTGTTCCGATCTCCAGTTTCTGAGGGTTTTCTTTTCACACCGCGAATCCAACTATATGAGAATGAGATCGGAACGCCGAGTGTTTTATTGTACTCCAAGACGTCGTTTACCGTCTTTTTGTAATCTTGGAGCATTCCTCTAAGAAAGATAAAGAGTAAGAGAGAGGTCATATAAAAAAAGACCGGCTCATTATCGAACAGTTGTTTTCCCCAGTCTAGCATGTGGTTGGCTTAATTCTTTGACTGCTCTGCTCCACCCCAAAAAAAAAAAAGAGAGACTTATTCTTGCTGCCGGTTGGGTTGGTCCAACCAAAAAAGAAATGGGTATGGCATTTTTGAATTCTGCACGGAGCAGCCGTAATTTTGTTTGATGAGCACAGCGCAGTTCACGTCACATCAACTTTCTTGTCTGCAACTATACGTAGATATTTGTTACACAACCTCGTAGCAAGACAAGACCAACGGGAGCAGCTCCTACAACAACTTATTACAATAGAAAGTCAAACAACGGCTATAACTCTAACTCTAGCTGTAGCATCGATGAACTATGAGGTTTGAGCTGTTGTGTTTGTTGATTTATCTGAGCTCTTGGATCCTACAGTATGGATTGTTTTCCAACAATCTAAGTGGCTTTCGTAGAATGAAAAAAAAAATTGATTAGGTTAGTTTCTCATTTGATTTTGCCAAGTTCTTGTAGCGCATTCACTAAGTTACTTACGGAATATCCAATCTGGAGGCTGACTACGGCCTCAAATGATTAGGCGGGGACAGGATTCGAACCTGCAGTCTTCAGGTCATGAGCCTGATGAGTTTACCAATTCCTCTACCCCGCTTCTTCCCCCTCTCTTTCTTTCTTTGACCTGGCACACTGAACACTAAAAAAATCTCACCTAACTTCATGTGCACTACACTCGATCAATCCACGAAGGTTTGGCACTTCGGAACCCTCTGCTAGCAGCTTTCTTAATAGACTTTCAATTCAATTTTGAGTGCTTGAATCTTAATATAGCTATTTTGAAGCTCCTAAAAAAAACTCTTATCTTATATACGATAGCACTCGCCATGGATGATACAATTACCTTTCTTGCTCGTCTCTTGATTGAAATGGAAATGTATTTGGCTGCCTCCCTTTGACGTTGCTTGAAATGATAAACTGTCTCAACTTTTTTGCTTTTTCTAAATATGTTTCAATTATATGCTTTTGGGATCTTTGCCTTGCAAATGAGGTGGTTGAGCTTAACGCCCCCTTAGCGGCCAGCTGCTTCAGATGCATCGCCTCCCCGAACCCAAGCACCTTTTGAAAAAGATCTCAGTTTGCATAAAGAACCTTTAGGAAAAACTGTTGTTTTCAGGTAAAGTAACCTTACCCTTCTTTGGAAGAAAAAAAGGAACTCTTTAGCAGTTTAGCAAGATAGCTGCCAGAAAGACTGAGCCCACGGAGCAGTGCATAGCGCTTAAAGAAGTGGTTTAAGAGTCGCTTTCCGTCCCAACAAAAATTGACTACTTACTTTCCATTTCAAGGGGGATTTTCTTTACCTGACTTGCCTTCAAGCAGCAATGAGAGCAAAGCAAAGGCTGTTCGGTATTATGAACCTGAACCTGATTGCCCATTAGTAATGTAAGGAACTTCTTGATCTATTGATTCAATGAAATTGAGCATTGCCTTGAATGTCGCATTCACTTCCTCGGACATGTTGGCAGTGAAGTTCCTTGCTTTCTCTCTAAGCCCTTAGTCTTGCAAAAGACCATTCCCTCACAATAGGTGCCTCCTTCTCCTCTCAGATTTCCATTCAAAAGACATTTCTCTTGTTCGAGGCATATGAATCTTTTCGATATGCCACTCACTCAAGTGCCATATCTGATTCAACAGCGGCACCGTATATTGCAAACATAGCACTGGTTTAAAAAAACATCGCTTATAGCGCAAGGGATGCAGATTCCATTCCTGAAACCCTTCCACCGGGAAAGAGCCAAGAAGCTGCTATTTGAACAACGGATATGGAGACAGCGGATGATTGGAACAAAAGCCATTCTTTCACAACCGATTCTGTAATAGCAACAGCGGCGAGTCAAGCAGTTTTTTCTTTTCTTTCACAACTCCTTCCTTCCCTCCCTTAATCCGTCCGTGCCCTTCCTCTAAGTCCGCTTATTCTGCTATCTATTATATAAGTAAATTGATGATTCACTTCTTCCTACCTCTGGGTGGGTCCTATCACTTGCTTCCTATGGGTGAGAGATTCATTCCTGTGCCAAGCCTAAGAGGCTTAGACCGCTACCCCCCTTCGACTAACATTATTCCCCCAGGAACGGAGTCTCTAGCACCCTCGTCTTCCTAGGCTAAGAGCGCTTACTCCTCCCAAATGGAACTTGCTTTCTTAAAACGCATTCCCCTGGCTCCAGGAATTTCTTACTAAATGAAATCCTTTCAGTTAGCATTCAAATGCTACTATATGCTTAACACATTTACTTCGATGTAAGTAACGATGTGCTCTAAGGGAGAAGCATTCTATATTCCCATCCCGAATCTACTTATCGATACTCGTACAATCCAGTTCTTTCAGTAGGAGAGCAGTAGTAACATCATGTCTTCTCTTCTATCTCCTCGTCGTTCAGTCAGTGATCTAGTGGCATTCTATCTTGAAGCAAATGCAGCGTAAGGTCGCTTGCGCCTTTCTTCGTTCTCCTCGCTCCGAACCTTATTCAAAGCATCGAGAAAAGAATATTCTATAAGACTAAGGAAGGAAGAAACATTTTGCGGTATCGTATAGTTGAGAAAGGCTTCATTTAGGAGCGCTCTTTTTATCCAACTAGTTTTATCGTAAAGAAAGCAACTTTTACGCCCAAAACTCCCATGCCTTTCTTGGTTTGACCAAGCGATTTTCCCACAAGTCTTTCCTCATTGCAGAAAGCAGATATTTATGTTTCTTCAATCTTAAAACCAAATTTATATTTCCTCCTTTTTTTCCTCATAGGAAGGCGGTCTACTCTTTATTAATATTCATAAGGATATCATTCCTTGCCAGCGTGAGGGCTTTCAAAACAAGCAGAAAAACAATATACCGTTGTCAGTTCAGCAGCTCGAAGTTTATCTCAATAAAATGTCAGGTCAGTCACATGACTCGTCCTGTTAGTCGAGCATAGCTAACGCTACCATGACGCTACGCCGCGCCTGCACTTATAGTTAGAGAACGCACTAAAAGCATACCTTATCTCAGGGGTCGAAAGCCCTACATTCTTTTGAAATTCGGATGGGCTTCCCCTCTTGTCTGGCCTTCACCATTGCATTGGCTGTGAAGGCCTTCATTACTAGGGGAGTAAAATCCCAGATGATGCCTTGTTCGGGCTCATCGAGCTCGTCCCCTCCCCTCCCCTCAATCTCCTCCCCGGGTGGACTCTTGGATAGATTTTTTTTATTCACCGCATGGGGAGGCATCCTCATCGGTACAAAATGCTCAACCCGGGCAGCAACCCCAAGGTCCCCTGCCCGCACCTTCCATAACAGAAGTGCGGTGGGCGATTGAGAATTTTACTTCCTCTTTGAACCGCATCTCGATGCGGAGCGACATATTGTCCAGTATGTTCGATGAACTTGGAATATACACGTCCTCAGCGGAAAAACGCAGACAACTGATCCAATTCTGGAGGAGATTAAGAATTTACCTTTGGGGGAAAGACCTAGGTCGGGGAAGAAGGCCGGAGATGCCTTGGCCAAACTTATTCGTGAGTGGGAAAGGGAACTGGGTCAATAGAACTTGGGAATCATAATGTATAGGTTAGGATCATTTTTACCCAAAGTGTGCTACCCTTCATTTTTCCCGACATTCTGACACCAATCATTTACGAGTGAGTATTACACCAAGAATTGACAAGCGGATGAGTTTGATAGTTGACAGCGCTAACGAGCAAGAAAACGGATGCGCGTCTAACAACAAGGGGCTGAGTCAACTATTCAATCAAATCCCATACCTTTCATCTTCATAAACGCATGACAGCTTTTATGCCAGTTTCTGTTCTTAATCAAAATCTAATGGTGATATTAGATTTTCTTTTATGTTGTTTGTTGGCGAGGAGCCGTTGCTTGTTGCAGGAGTTTTCTTGCTGCGTTAGCAACGCGCATCCGTTTTCTTGCTGCTAACGACGCGCATCCGTTTTCTTGCTCCAAGATCAGACTTTCTGCATGTCTTCGATCGAGTGAAAGCTAGGGCGAAAGAGGAATATCATAATTGGTTTCTTTCCCAACCAAATGCCTTATGATTATCATTTTCCGCGTAAATAAAGATAAAGAAAAAACTTAGAGGATCGCCTAAAGCTATTGATTTGATAGCGGGAAAATAGAAAGAAATTCCTTAATTTCTTTCTACTTTTAATATGATTGTTACGGTGTTCTATAGTAGAGTAGAGTTTCAATAAATCATTCGCGAGTCAATGCTCGGTAGAAGTGGATTGGCGGAAGCAAGGGGTGACGCTGGGAAGCCCATTGGCGGACGTAGACTAATCGAGGAGTAAAAGATTCCAACTTGGATTTGAGAAGTTGACAAATAAATGGAAAATGGGGCAAATGTTAGAAGCGAGGTGTCTGTTTTGGACAGAGTGACGCGGGTTCGAATCCTGCAGCCTTGCGGACTTCGAACATCACGGAGTCGCAGTCTTTGATGAGTATAGAACACCTTGGCAAAAAATAAAATTCTTCTTCCTGGTCTTGATCTTGGGCAGAAAGAGAGCAAGCCAAAGATTGTAAAGTGTGAAATAAATTCAGGCAAGCGAAAAAAAGCTGCTTGACAAAGAAAGAGCAGAAGCGGAGAAAGAAAGGAAAATGACCTATTTTTTGGACTGAAAGAAAATTAGAC
>NW_017619035.1:0-22797 GCF_001879475.1 Ipomoea nil
TAATGCCATAACCTTACTCAAACATTGGCTTTAAGTCTTTGAAAAATATTTTTATTTTTACTCAATTTTATTTCGACAAAGCCAAGATGAGTTTGACAAAAAATAATTCTAGGGAAAATAAAATTTGTGAATTAATTTAGACAAGTCCTATACGCATCCTTGATTAATTTTTAATCAATTTTTATCTTTATCAAAATTTTGCATGCGTTTAACAACTCTTGTCTTTTAATTCACCAACTAATTACATGATAGCCAAAAATAAATCATAAACAGACTTAGATCAGACCAAGGGAATTTTTATTCATATTAGTCGAAAGAGGAAATATTGTAGCTGGCCAAAATCATAGAAATTTAAAACGTCATATTTCTTGAGGAATTTATGCTTGATTTACCTTCTGGGTTTCTTGACTCCCATATCTGCTTTCAATATATCCTTGATATGTTCTCTCATCTTGCAGATATCATTCTTGAACTTTTCACATTCAAACTTCTTAGTCACATTCCCAGCCATGTAATGTCCAAAGGCCTCTTTAATGTTGGTGCCCGGAAGAGCTCCGGCTTCCCACCAAATTATGCATTCTTCAAAAACTTCTTTGGAATCCCAGACTTTCACCATTATTCTTGGTATAGTCTCTGAGCTCATACCACATTTCGGTTTGCTTTCGTTTCGCTTCTTCTTCTTTATTCTTGTCCGAAATCCATTTAGCTTGATCAGCCTTTGGCCATCTTTTCACCATAGCCGGCACATTTTCGGATGTCCAGACTTTCTGCGGTGTTAAGGTTCCTTTTTGAGCATTCGAACCAATCTCGAGTTTCGGCCACTTTTGATGAACTTGATCCAAGACTCGGATTTGCAAATTGAGCGAAACCAACTTGGGATTGTTGACCACGTCCTCGTCCACGGCCTTTCGTAGGTGCGGCGGTCTGAGCTGGTTGTTGTGACTGATTTCCAATGATGAATTCATGTTGTTGTAAAGCCAGATGATGAGAATTTCTTCCCCCCTTATGGCATTATCAATCAAAAAGCCAAGGGATTTGGAATCTTGCTCTTGATTGGCTTTAACAATCTTAACTCCATCATGTGTTTTGAGAGAAACATCCTGCAAAACAGACAATTTATTAGCCATGGAGGATAATTCCACCTCAAGGTGATTTATCCTTGTTTCTTGATCTTGTATGGCTTTGATTTGTCTCAGGTGTCTTTCACTATTGATTTTCTCTGTGGCTGCTCGTTCCT
This sequence comes from Ipomoea nil, assembly GCF_001879475.1. Classification (NCBI taxonomy): domain Eukaryota; kingdom Viridiplantae; phylum Streptophyta; class Magnoliopsida; order Solanales; family Convolvulaceae; genus Ipomoea; species Ipomoea nil. Next base: position 1,238 of record NW_017619035.1, read on the forward strand.
TCTTCATAAGCTGGATGATCTCCAATAAACCTTCAGTGAGATCTCCTTTCAAATGGCGTTCGGCTCTTTCAATTTTTTGTCTGCAAAGTGTTTTGATACTCCAACAACTCCTTCAAATTTGTTCGTGTGTTCTCAAAATGTTGCAAAGAAAGATGTCCTTGCTCGGTGAGAGTTGTTCCAATTTTCTGACACACCATATCACTTGATTCAGTGACTTTTGCAAACAAAGAAACCAATAAATCATCTTCATCTTCTTCTCCGGGTTCGGCCTCCTTGCATATTCAAAGAGTGTAAACTCTTGAATAAATTTCTTCTTGAATCTCCAAGAACCGGATTTTCGGTGAGTTGCAAATTCTCTTCTGGTGATTCGGCTTCTTCAAGATGATTTTCCACTTCTTCTTCAATTACCTCTATTCTTGAAATAAGCTCTGCATTTAGAGTAGCTTCCAGAGAGGTATTTTGAAGTGACAATATAGGGGTGTTATCGTGTACTGGCACTTCATGTGAATATTCCCCCCAATTGATGGTCTGATTTCACCATCAATTTGGTCTCTAAATTCATCCCTTGTAGGGTCCATAGCATTAATATCAATGTTGGTGGGGGTCACATTTGATATCAAAAGTTCAGCACAGTGAACTCTAACAGGAATAGACTCATGCGTTTCAGAAGCTGAAATTGGTACCTCAACAAGTGTACTTCCTTCATTCGCCCTTTCTCCAAAATTTTCAAGAAAATCATTGGCTATATTAATTGAAGTATCACCTGGATGTCCATGAGTGTCATTCAACGATCTGTGTAGAGCAATCTGTAACATCATTTCATTCTCTTTTTCAAGATCATTGGGAGAGATTTGATTGGCGGCTTCTTGAGATGCTGTGGCCACTCCCTTTCCTTTACTGTTCTTTTCTTGAAGCTTCAGCCTATAAACTTGATTTGCATCCATGTTTAATGCTTCAAGCATTGAGTCAGTTCCTAGCCATTCAAAAGCTAATTCCTCACTTTGTATTAACTCAGAATTAACTTTGGAGACGAATGAATGATATTTTTCAAGTCTCCATTCCTTCCATGCTTGAACTCGGTTTAATTCCTTCATCAGTTCCGGATCATCTCGAGTTGTGTTTTGTCGAACACAATGGGTTCAACATTGACTTCAACTGCAGATTGATTCGAGATTCTCCTTTGCAAATCATTTGAAACTTGCACTTCAACTCCTGCAAATTCCATTCGGGTAGTGTCTTCTTCTTCCATTGGCATCACGGGTATCTCAACTTCATGAGCTTCGGATTCTGCTACTTCTTGAGATGGAATAAGTGCTATAGCCGAGCTTACGGCTTCTTGATCTCTGTTGCTTGGGTTGCTCGATCCCATGTGTGCACTTCCTGCAGATTGAGTTTTTCTCCTTCGAGAACTCTGTGGTGTACTGGTAGAACCACCTCCTTCTGATCCTTTGCGTCGATTTGTCTTTTTGCCATAGTCAGGTCCAAATTTTCTGAAAAGAGTTCTGTATATTCCAACATTTTTGTGTCTTCTGAGAGGCACATTCTTCTTTCTCAGAATTTCTCCAACAATGAGTCCATACCCAACTTTATGCAAAAAGTGATTTCCTTCAAGTGGTCTGCCATGGGTTTTGCATTGTTTACAAAGAACAGTAGCCGGTTGAAGATGTATTTTGTCCAGTTGAATTTTATTCCTTGCATGATTCCATTCATCAGACTCACAGATGTTCCAGATAAATCATCCACACTTCCAAGCTTGTTGTCCAGAATCTTGTACATCATCTCAATGAGCATATCATATTCCGGTTTCAGCACATTCTTCGGCTTGGTTGAGTCGTGAATCACAGGTGCTTTTGGACCACGAATTTCGTTCCAGAATTGTTGAGAGTTATAATGATGAGCTTCTGGCATAAGTTCTGAATCAGGAAAATTGAAGCACTCCTTGATGTCTTTTTCACAGATTTGAACATCTGTTCTTCCAACTTTAGAGTGAATCACGTTGTTCTTCACAGTGGCATGCAAATAGAACTCGGTCACATCTGTTTCAAAAACTCCAACATATTTGTAGGTGAAGAAATCGTATAGTCCACAGTCCTTCAAAGCATTGAGAATCTTCTTTGCTAATTCTTTGTCGACGGCTCCAAACATGAAAAACTCCGGATTGAGTGTCATCCCATTGATCAATTGTTGTTGTAGAGTAAGCAGATTTTTGGGTTGCATGGCTTTGGTTCCAGACATGCTGTTCGCCGGTGAGATTGAGGGCTTGAGAGAAAAAGATTTCTGATCTTGGTAGAACTGGAAAAATTTTGGCTGAGAGGAATACGAAAGGTTTCATATGGTTTAAGAAGGATTATAGAAGAGGTATAAATCTTAGATAGAAATCTCAATTGAGACCCTTAGAATAGGTGTGGTGACAAGGCACTTGTAAGGGTGGAGGTGTCTTTTGGTTAAGGTGTTACTAGGAGAGAGAAAAAGGTTATCATTAGCAGACAAGGGCATTAAATGCCTCACAGTCTCTTAGGTACTCTATATACGTAAGGTGTATAGAGTAAGATGATTATGAATGGACACCTCTGATTATTTTTGAAGATGTGAGAGAGAGGTTGGATTTGGAGAGGATTTGATTTACGAGAGAGGGTGAGATTTTTGTGGGATGTAATTTATGAGTGGGAGATCAGGAGGTGTAGATTTGAAAGGTGAAGAGTTTTAATGGGATTGGGTTTATGGGGTAGAGGTTTAAGGGGTGAAGGTTTTTAATCCAATCTGATCTCTTCCTTCTTTATCTCAAAAAGAACGTTAGATGTATCATATAAATATAATCACACACAAATTACACATAATTTCGGAAATCTCACATATAATTACACAAAATTCTGAAACATATATGAATATTAAAAGAAATTAAATCACATCCATATATAAACATGCATACATACGGTAAACTCCTAATCAACATAATCATAGATTTAGAAAATTAGACAAATTTCAATCAAACACCAAAAATTAAACATACATAAACAAGGTAGTTTCTAAAACACAAATAATCAAATAATCAAATATTTAGAAACTAGTCAATTATTTTAGATACCAATTAAAAAGATTAACTAATTAAAAACACTTAGCAATTAAATTATAACACACATATTGGTACGGCAATTTTAATATAAACAATTAAATCATACATGTCCCATATTATGCTATAGCTAAAATTAAAACACATAATCATGCGATTAAAATAAATAAACACAGATTTTCGAAAAAGAATTGCATGGCACATATTTTCACGTTAAAATTTACATGCAATTTTATAAGTAGATACTAAACACATTGAACTAAATTATTCATGCAATTTTCGAATAAATATATAAACGTATATATTAAAATATATATATATGAGCACAAGTATCAATTTAAATCGTGAGATTAAGTCCAGTGATACTTAGCTCATTTCAAGCATTCCCAACTCATGCCTTAAGGTAGAAAATCTCGTTTCGCATAAAGGCTTCGTGAGAATATCTGCAACTTGGTTCTCCGTAGGGATATACTCGATTTTAGATCTTTCTTTTCAACATGATCCCTTATGAAATGATGTCGTATGTCGATATGTTTGGTTCTTGAGTGAAGCACTGGATTGTGGGTGATAGCGATTGCACTTGTATTGTCACAAAATATGCTAACATCGTCGCAATTCACTCCATAATCCTTCAATTGTTGCTTCATCCACAAAATTTGAGCACAACAACTTCCTGCAGCAATGTATTCAGCCTCGGCGGTACTAGTTGCGATGGAATTTTGCTTTTTGCTAAACCAAGAAACAAGCCTTCCTCCCAAGAATTGACACGTTCCGGAGGTGCTTTTTCTGTCTATTTTACAACCTGCAAAATCCGCATCTGAAAAACCAGTTAACGTAAAATCTGTACCTTTAGGATACCACAATCCAACATTGATTGTGCCCTTCAAGTATCTTATGATTTTCTTTGTTGCGGTGAGGTGGCTTTCTTTTGGATTTGCTTGGAATCTTGCACACACTCCCACAGCATAAGAAATGTCCGGCCTGCTTGCAATGAGGTATAGTAGTGAACCAATCATTCCTCTATACTTCGTTTGTTCGACATCTTTTCCATCTTCGTCTTTGTCTAGCCTTATTGATGTACTCATAGGAATTTTGATCGATGATTTTCCATCAAGGCCAAACTTCTTTATCAAGTCACGGGTGTACTTTGCTTGATTGATGAATATTCCTTCCTTCAATTGTTTGACTTGTAAGCCCAAGAAATAATTCAATTCACCCATCATGCTCATTTCAAATTTATTCTGCATAAGCTTCGAAAATTTCTCACCCAAAGAATTGTTAGTGCTTCCAAAAATAATATCATCAACATATATTTGCACTAATAAAATATGATCACCATCTTGAATTCTAAAGAGCGTTTTGTCAACAAGGCCTTTGGTGAATCCACAGCTTATCAAGAACATTGACAAGGTATCATACCAAGCTCTAGGTGCTTGTTTCAACCCATACAATGCCTTTTTAAGTTTGTAGACTTTATTACCTTCGCCTTTTACCTCAAAACCTGGGGGTTGTTCGACATAAACTTCTTCTTCGAGTAGACCATTCAAGAATGCGCTTTTCACGTCCATTTGATAAACGGTGAAATCTTTGTGTGCGGCGTAGGCTAGAAAAATTCTGATTGCTTCAAGTCTGGCTACCGGTGCAAAGGTTTCATCAAAATCTATTCCTTCTTCTTGAGAGTATCCTTTTGCAACGAGCCTTGCTTTATTCCTAACAATCACGCCTTCTTCGTTTGCTTTGTTCCGGAAGACCCATTTAGTTCCTACAACATTGTGGTTCATTGGTCTTGGAACAAGTTCCCAAACGTCATTTCTTTTGAATTGATCGAGTTCCTCTTGCATGGCGTCAATCCAACTTAGATCATTTAGAGCTTCGTCCACTTCTTTTGGTTCAATCTGTGATAGATAACATGTGAACAATGCTTCCATGGTTGATGATCTTGTTTTCACGCCATCTCGAACATTTCCGATCACTAATTCTGGTGGGTGACTCTTGAGCCATCTTAAGTCTGGTTCAAATGGGTGCATGGTACTGGGTGGATTTACTGGTTGAGAAGAGGTAGCACTGGTTCGAATTTCTGCTTCATTTTGTAGATTTCCAACTTCTCCAGTAATTGCATCCAAGGGTTGACTTGCAATTTCCACTTCAACTGCATCCCTGGGTTGATTTGCAATTTCAATACCAATTGCATCCCGCACTTCATTTCTTACTGGATGATGGATGGGATTTTCTAGAGAATTAATTTCCAACTCATCCATTCCCTGCAAAATATTTTCTTCACACGTATCATCAGTATCACAAAAATCAATATGACACTTGTTACCATTTTGCTCAATATTTTCGCCTTTTTCGTCCAGAGCATCAATATTGACGTGTGATTTTTCATCAAATACCATGTGTATGGATTCTTCAACCACCATTGTTCTTTTGTTCAAAACTCTGAATGCTTTGCTGGTAGTCGAATATCCTAGAAAAATTCCTTCATCTGCACGCTCATCAAAAGCTTTTAGATGCAATTTATCATTAATATGAATAAAGCACTTGCATCCAAAAATATGAAAATAACCAATATTTGGTTTTCTCCCTTTATAAAGCTCATATGGCGTCTTCTTATACTGCTTATGGATCATGCTTCGATTTTGTGTGTAGCAAGCAGTGTTGATAGCTTCCGCCCAATATCTTTTCGAGAGACCGGCTGCACTAATCATCACTTGTGCGGCTTCTTTAAGCGTCCGGTTTCTTCTTTCGGCAACACCGTTTTGTTGTGGTGTTCTAGCGGCAGATAATTGATGAGAAATTCCATGTGAATTGCAAAAAGCTTGTATAACTCCATTCACGAACTTGGTTCCGCGATCGGTTCGAATTTTTTATATTTGCAATTCTTTCTCATTTTGTAGTTGCTTCAACAGCTTCGGCAACACTTGTTCAACTTCATTTTTCTTCTTGAGAAACACGGTCCAAGTGCACCTGGAAAAATCATCAACAACAACAAGAGTATATTTCTTACCACTTACACTTATTGGATCAACCGGTCCAAATAAGTCCATGTGTAGCAAGCTTAGCGGTCTTGATGTTGATTCGTGCGTCTTAGACTTGAATGATGATTTGATTTGCTTTCCGCGTTGGCATGCATCACACACTTGGTCCTTCTTGAAGATAATACTTGGTAGTCCTTCAACTAGATTTTTCTTTGCAAGCTGATTGATGGTCTTGAAGTTTAAATGGTTGAGCTTTCTGTGCCATTCCCAATTTGCTTCATTCGAATTTCTGGCCATTAAGCATACTGAATCTTTGCTTGTGCTCCAATCAACAACATACATATTCTTTCGCCTTTTTCCAGTGAGCACAACTTCATTTGAGAACTCATTTTTGATTAGGCACTTATTTTTGGAAAATTCCACAAGATAGCCTTTGTCACAAAATTGACTAGTGCTCAACAAATTGAATTTTAGGCCTTCAACAAATGAAACATCTTTGATCTTCAAACCATTTCTTTCAATTGTACCAACTCCTTTTGTAGTTCCATAATTTTGATTTCCTCCAAATATAACTTTTGGTCCATCGATTTTCTTGAAATTCACTAGACAAGATTTATTTCTAGTCATGTGGCGTGAGCAACCACTGTCGATGTACCAAACATCCTACAAAAAAGATTAGTTGGTTTTAGGTACCCATACTTGCTTGGGTCCTTTGCTGTTAGTAATTTTTGGTAACCAAACCCACCTTGATCCTATTGAATTAAGATAAGGCGGTTTGTAACCATTTGAAACACGATAATCATAATTAACTTTTGAAAATATTTTTGGCGCCGGGTTTTGAAAAACATTTTTATATCTAGGCACCTGGGAAGAGGATTGTTGCTTTGGTCTATAGGAAGCATTTAAACAAGATTTACACAACCAATCCTTTTGAGTGGAATAAAATCTTCCATCTCTATTTCTAGAAAAGCTTCCCTCTTTTCTAAAAATTCTTTTTGCACTTGACTCTTTGGCATATCTTTGCTTGAAGAATTTTTGTTGTTTTGCCGTGTTATTGAACTGTTTTGGCCTTTCAACATTCAACTTTGCTTTTGTTTGATAGCCAAGTCCTTGTCTCATTGTGCTATACTGACTTTTAACAAATTTTACTACTTGCACGTTATTGTTTAAAGGAGTAGTAAGATTAGTCAGTTTCGGAGGGGTTTGAGAACATGTGGAGTCATAACCGATTCCGGTTCTATCTCCTGATGGCTTTTGCATGTTTACTATTTTATCCATAATTTTGGACAAATTAGTAAACGTAGCAATGGTAGCCCGAAGGTTATGTTCTCTAACCTCTCTTGATTTACACTCTTCTTGAAGTTGAATATTTTCACTCTTCAAGTTACTCACTTCAAGTAAAGCATCTTGCAATTTTTTATTCATCTCTTCTTTTTCAAGAATTAGAATTTTATTGCGCTCCTTGAGTTGAGGATGAGTGAGCATAATCTCTTGACAATCTCGCATTAGGTTGTCAATAGATTCACGAGAAAAAGAGGAATTAACAGAATTGACAGAATTAGATGTTACCTCTTCTTCCTCTGCCCCAAGAGCCATAAAGCACTCTTCACTTGAACTCAACTCAATTGATTTGCATATTAGAGCCGTGTCATCTTCCGAACTTGAGCTTTCATCACTTGATGACAATTCATTCGACTCATCATTTTCATTTGGTTCATTGCTAACGAGAGCTTTTCTTTTGTCGCGCTTGAACCTTCGATCTTTGCTTTCGGATTTATTCGGTGTAGATTCAACATTTATGCCTTGATACTTGCTAACGATCGGATACGGACAATTTATTTTGAAATGTCCGGGTTTGCGGCAATTGTAGCATATATTGTTGTTTTCTTCGACTTTCTCTTCTTGTGTCGTGCGAGAGACGAATTTTCCACGAGCAGAATTTTTGTTGTCTCCTCTTCGCATAAACCTTTTGAACTTTTTCACAAAAAGAGCAAATTGTTCGTCAGTTATAAAATCAATATTATCTACTGACCTGGAGGTTGACGGTTGTTCGGCCATTAGAGCTGGATTTCGAATTTCATGAACTTCATCATCTTTGGCCTTCATTTCGAACTCATATGCTTTAAGATCACTAAATAATTTGTCGGTTGACAATATTCTTAGATCTCGGTGATCTCGCAGAGCCGTAACCTTCATATCCCAAGTAGATGGTAAGCCTCGTAGAACTTTGAGATTAATTTCCTTTTGGCTAATATTTTTGCCAAGGTCATTAATTTCTCCAAGGATTTTGATCATTCGAGCTTCCATATCAACAATGGATTCGTTTGAGAGCATTTTGAAGTCCTCGAACTTCTTCATAGCAATTGTGAGCTTATTATCTTTCTCTTGTTCATCTCCTTCTCCGATCTTGATGAGAGTATCCCAAATTTCTTTTGCACTTGTACATTTTCGAACCTTTGGGAATATTGTATCATCAATGGCTTTGAACAGAATATCTTTGGCAATGTTGTCAAGATTGTTCCTTTTTCTATCATCCGGCGTCCATTCCGGTTTTGGCTTTGGTACGAATTGTTGAGCATTCGGAGATAGAGAAAAACCGTATTCACTTTCAATATTTCGATCGGGCCAGTGGAAATAACTTCCCACATTTCATCGTGTAAAGCTGATAGATGAACCTGCATACGAACTTTCCAATCATCAAATTTATCAAGTGAAAATAACAGATTTTGAGCTAAATCTTTATTCATCTTCTCGATGGATACGAGAGACAAATAATCCAATTTACACACACTGGGTAAGATGGATCTGCCTAGCAGTCAGAAACAAGGTTGACCCAAATAGACAACCTGCTCTTGATACTAATTGACTCAAATAGGCTACAGGCCTTGATACCAATTGTTAGTATCGATTAGAGACAAATTTTGACTCGGATAGGCACCTGCTCTGATACCAATTGTTGGTCCCAAAAGAGGTAAGGTGAAAGTCTAGAGGGGGGGGGGGTGAATAGACTTTCAAACTTTTCGCACAATATAACAAAAGGTAAGCCATAGATAAACCAAGACTCTTAACTAGATTGTTAGAGTCCGGTGCACAGCGGAATTAAATAAACGATGCGGTGTGTGTGTAGATTGTGTCAAGATTATTGACGTGAGAAGCAAGCAAGAGCGGTAAGTAAAGAAAGCAGTAAAGAACACAAGGCAATTTATAGTGGTTCGCGAGGTGATGTAATCCTCCTACTCCACTTGCTCTTTTCTCCAAGAGCCAATTCACTATATCCACCACTTCTTGGTTCCAAGATACAATGAAATTCCGTGATCTAGTGCTTTGATCACCAAGCCCACACTAATCACGCCCAGTGCCTCCGACACTGCTGCTTCGGGTTTCACGTCACCGCGTTACTTTCCCAGGATTTCACAACTCCGTGCTACTTTCCCCCCGTCTTCTACGATCCGGTAGAAACGTATCTTCCGTGATCTGGTGCTTTGATCACCAAGCCCACACCAATCACGCCCAATGTCTTCCCGACACTGCTGCTTCGGATCTCACAACTCCGTGTGACAATCCAGGATTTCACAACTCCGTGTTACTTTCCTCCTTTCCCTTGTTTTGCTCCAAAACAAGTTTTGCCTTGCTTCCAACTTTGAGATTCTGTAGATGATCTTCGTTGATGCGCTGAATCTCTTGAAGTTGATGAAGATTTCAACACTCTTGGATATTTCTTTTCTAAGCTCTGTACCACTCTGAGTGTTTATCTCACAAAAGATATATCAATTTAAGCTTATGAGATGGAAAGCTTTCTTTGAATTTTGTATGCTCTGTTTAGCTCTGTATTCTTGCTTCTTGCTATTTGCTTCTCGCTTTCCTCAGCTTCAATCTTCATCTATTTATAGCTGGTAATGAGAATCCGTCCGTTGGAAAGAAACGGTCTCATTTTCGAATTTTGCTTAGCTGTATAGCCTTTTGTCAGAAGATAAGATAACGTTGCAGATCTTGTCAGATATTTCAAATTGAGCTTGAGGTTTCAGCAAAAATGGCGTCCCATGAATCTCCATCTGGTGTAGATCACGCCTCTTGGGATTTTTATCTTCAAAATATATTCTCCAATATAATCCCTTACTAGTTAGACTAGTATTTTTGCTTTTGCAACTTCTTCTAATATCTTCCTCTGTTTTTTTTTTCGTGTATCTGGGTCTGTATACTGCTTCCAATATCTTCCTCTGTTTTTTTTCGTGTATCTGGGTCTGTATACTGCTTCCAGACTTCATCTCTTCAATTGACTTGGAAATCTCTTCCCTTGTGAAACTTCATCCCTTTCTATTTTGGGAAATGAAATCTCTATCCCTTGCTAGATTTGTCAATTGAATTCTCATCCCTTACTTGAGGGTCTGTATACTGCTTCCAGACTTCATCTCTTCAATTGACTTGGAAATCTCTTCCCTTGTGAAACTTCATCCCTTTCTATTTTGGGAAATGAAATCTCTATCCCTTGCTAGATTTGTCAATTGAATTCTCATCCCTTACTTGATTTGGAATTGCAATCTCTTCCCTTGCAATCTATATCTCCAATTGAATTGAAGCCTGGTAAATCTCATCCTTCAAATTGATTTCCCTGTACCAATTTGAACTTCAATTCTTCTGATGAAATTGCATCCCTATTTCAATTTCGGGGTTCCAATTTGTTTGGGATACCAATTTGAGAAACTGCATCCCTTCTCTTGTAAACTTCATCCCTTAGTCAATTTGGAAATCTCATTCCCTTTCACTTTGCAAATCTCATTCCCTTTGACTTTGCAAATTGCATCCCTTGAAATCTCATCCCATAGTCAAATTGGAAATCTCATTCCCTTTGACTTTGCAAATTGCATCCCTTGAAATCTCATCCCATAGTCAAATTGGAAATCTCATTCCCTTTGACTTTGCAAATTGCATCCCTTGAAATCTCATCCCATAGTCAAATTGGAAATCTCATCCCATTGACTTGCAAATTGTATCCCTTCGGCAAATCATCGCCTCTAACTTGATCAGATGGAATTTTAACTTGGCTTCTTTAAAATATGTGGGATTTGAGATTCGAACCTGTGACCTTGCACATAATATTTCAAGCTTCTACCATCTCGTCCATACAGCCTATTGGTTATCTTCTTGTTCCACTTGGTGTACTCCTTTCTTTCCATAGATGCTTGATCTTCAAGATAGCTTCATGCATACTTCAAGTCACGTTCTTTCTTCTTCGGGATTTCTTGAGGGATTTTCTCAAATTTCATACGCATACATCTTCCTCTTCTGTTTGCCATTTTCTCTTGACAAATTCTTGATTTTTGGCTTGATATCTTCTTCATCCATTTCCTCAACTAATGAATTTATTTTTCCCTTTCTTGGTCTAAGACTCGACTAGTCTAATAAAATAAAATTGGGGATCTACGAATTACAATATGGCTTATCAAAATCTATTACAATTTATTCCTAACACTTTCTACCCTTTAGACCCCATTCTCAATCCCATGTTTTAACGATTCCATACAAGTGGCAACCTCACAACCTAAGTTGCAACCTCGAAAACTTGATCCTAATTCCTGATTTCACTGTGTCCTCAAGTTTGAAACCCACTCTCTTAGCCCTGTAAACCTAATCGTTCCCCAAAAACCCAACACACATAGGCGTGCAATTACACAATTTCCCAGTGGAATACCTTCTCTATAGGACCACGGTTCTTCTCTTGACTCGTTAACCCTGCAATGATTTCCAAGCTTCGGGGACGAAGCTTCTCGTAAGGGGGGGAGAGTGTAACACCCCGTGTTACGGCCTTCAATCCCGGATTAATTATTTAATTAATCCCGTTAATAATAATTAAATATGATTTAATTATGTTAGGTTTACCTTTAATTAATTAGTAAGGTCCACCATGAACCGTGGACCCTTGCCCGAATAAGAATCTTAAGCCTGTTAGGAATAAAGGAAGTAGGCCTTTTACTATTCAGATTATGATTAGGATCCTCTTTAATTAATATGGTCCACTATGGACCATGGACCCTTATCCCTAAAACAAGCCCTAGCCCTATAAGGAATAGAATTAGTAAACCCATACCATTCAGGCCCTAACTAGGAGTCTTAAATATATAAATAGGGAACTTAGGAGGCACCTAGAATCCCCACCACAATAATCTCTCACCACCCAAAGAGTTCCAAGAATCCCCTTAGGAGAAATCAAGAAATCAAGAAAGCTTAAAGAAAGATCCTTCATAGCCAAGGAATTAATTAAGGCTAAGAGGTAACCCATGTCTCAACAAAACCTATTTTCATAGTTATAATTCCCCCTTAGGGTTTCCCCATATTATTGTATATTGGCGAGTTATGATGATTATTATTGGTAATTGATGTGATGATCCCATGGGGGGATCTTGATGATCTTGATATTGGGAGATTCTTGATAATTATGGTGTTCTTGATGATTATATGGAGTCCTTGATGATTATGTGTTGTTCTTGATAATTGTGTGATGCTCTCGATGCTTATGTGTTATTCTTACCGAATCTTGCAATTAGAAGACGAATCGTATTCTTGTTGATATAAAAGTGATTAGAACCCTAGGTTGTATCGTAAGATATTATTCTTGGTTTATCGGGTGGGGAAATCGCATGTTCGGGTGTTGTTTATGTTTAGAAAAGCACGATAGGTTATGTGCCGTACGTTTCTCGTGTTTGATCCGTTAATTGTCTACGTGTTAATTATTAGTTGCGTTGTAAAGTGTCTAAGCATGGTTTCGGGTTCCACAAAGGTTCTCGTGACGTTATTGGGTGAAAAGAGTCAGTGGGGGGTAGGTGGGGGGTAGAGGACCCGCCACCTACCCACGGCCGAGAAACACCGCCCGCAGCGGGTAGCCGACGGGCGGGCAGCTGCCCGCCGGCGACCCGCTGCCCGGAATAGTAGTTTCCGGCGGGCAGCCGGCGGGTGGCCCCCCACCCACCGGCTACCCGCTGGAAATTATCCCACTTTGGGATCCCGGCTTCCCCGTTTGATGTTCCCCCGTTCCCCGTGGTGTCCCAACAGACTCCGTTTATCGTGCCTATGTCTAGTTTGATGTTTCGGGTACCGTTCGTAGGTTTATGAGTCTATTACATTGCATGCTAGTTGAATTGGTATCCCGTTGACCTAGGTGGTAGAAGTATGAACCCCTTAGGACTATTCTTAGTATGTGATGGATCACGCATAGGTTTTGTTATACGTTTTCTCCCCCTTCCTAATGTGTAATGTGGGTTGCATGTGCTTGCTATGTGTTATGTGTGTGTGTTACCCCAATTCGGTTGCGATCGGATTGGTTATCCTGAGCTGCGGTTCAGAAGCTGGCTGCGGTCAAATTGATTCTCTTGGGCTGCGGTTCACCGTTTGGTTGCGATCAAACGTTTCTATACGACCTGCGGTTCGTCCTTTTTCCTGGCTGCGGTCAGATGACATTCTCTTGGGCTGCGGTCCACTGTTTGGTTGCGATCAAACACTATGATGAGCTGCGGTTCATCGGTCGGTTGCGATCGACCCCTCCGTGTTGCGATACGGGGCAGGGTGCTGCGGGGCCGTGTCAGAGCTATATGCACTGACCCTCATGTATGGGCATGCGATTGGTCCTGTGGCGCCAACAAAGTGTGTTATGTGTTGTGACATGGACGAGTTGTGATTACGAGTGTCTTGGGAGATGTGACTATGGGATTTATATTGGGGGATTGTCCATGTTGGGTTATGATCATTGTTTATGCCTTGCCTTATCTGCCTTATGTGTTGAGGACTGCATATGCTCGTTATAACTGTTGCTTGTGTCTGGCCTTATCTGTCGAGTCATTCCCGATTTTCAAAGCTAGAGTTCGTAGGATATATCTTCATGCTCAAAATGGTTTTCGTATATCTATATATATCTCTATATGTATTGTATTTCAACGCGTTGGAGTGGGTTACCAGCATCTCTCCGCTGAACAGATATATTTGGCTTTCAGGCACAAAAGATTAAGTCACTGGAGCGCGCTAGAACTTGGAGTATAGAAGTAGATAGTTTTCCCCATTTTGGCCTGCGTGCCACGTTTACGTAATTACGCTTTGAGGATATTAGTTAGTTAGCCTGTGCACTTGGGTTCTCTAGCCCAGGTGTGGCATAGCACCCCGTACGCTTGTATTTATTTCTTGAGATTTAATGAGATTCCACCTTTGATATAAGTTTTAAAAAGTCTTGAAAATCTGGGGTGTTACAGTTGTTGCTGTTGCTGCTGCTTGGATCGCTTGACAAAATGCCGGAAGTAGCCCTGCTGGATAAGTTCTTCTATTTGCCTCTTCAGCACGTTACATTCATCCGTGTCGTGCCCGGGTTGCCTATGGAACCTGCAGTATTTTGATTGGTCTCCTTTTGGGGAGACCTTCATGCACTCTGGTGGGAGCTCGACTATTCCCATCTCCTCAGCCTGTTTTAGGATGACACTGACGGGATGGGTAAGAGGAGTTAGGTTACGCAGGGGAACCAGGCGAGGCCGTTCATGGTACCGGCCTTTCCCTGCGGCCGGGTGGTTCGGACGTGGTGCCTGGCTGGACGGACCAGCTTTCCCAGGTTTCCCATTTTTCCTGGCCGTCCTCCTCATCTTTCTTTTTCCTGTCGACGTCCTCTGCTTCGGCATAGCGGCTAGCCGTCCTCATCAGATCTTCGTTAGAACAGGGGTGGTGGGCATTTAGTTGCTTGTGAAAATACCCCGATCTCAAGGCATGGATGAATATTGGGATCGCCGCCTTGGAGTCGAAGTCATAGACATTATTGACTTCCTTTTTCCATTTGATCAGGAAGTTTTTGAGGCTCTCACCTCTATCTTGCTTTACTACACAGAGATGAGAGAAGGGTTTCTTACGCTGTATGCTACCAAAGAAGTATGTCAGGAAGCTTTTGGACAACTCCCCAAAGCTTTGAATTGACCCGTCCGGGATGGTGTTGAACCAGTCTTGGGTTGTTCCATCCAGGGTGGACAAGAACGCTCGGCACATGATGGCGTCCCCTGCCCCGATCATTACCATAGCAGCCTTGTACCTCGTCATGTGGACACGTGGGTCAGTGGCTCCCGTGTACGCCTTGATGGCAGGTAACCTGTAGTCCCTCGGCAGAGGCACGTCCATGATGCTTGAGGATAACGGTGCTGCCATCCGTACCTCGGGTTCTGGCGACTGCTCCCGTGCCTCCACCCTTCTTGCTAACTCCTCGATCCTTCTTTGTAGCCTCTCGACGAGGGTCGACATGTCAGGGTGCCGGCGCGGGGCCGGCTGTCGCTCCTCTATGTGTCGGCGTGGGGCTAGTTCATCGACGGTGTCGTCCATCTGAGTGTCGACGCGGAGCTGGTTCCTCGATGTTTCGTCCACCCAAGTGTCGGTATGGAACCCGCTCATCAACGTGTCGCTCACCTGCCGAGTGCCGACGCGGGGCCGGTTCATCGAAGCGTCGCTCGCCCGAGTGTCCGACGCAGAGCCGACTCGTCACCGTGCCGGCGCGGGGGCCGGTCCACGAGACTCGCCCATCCTTTCTGTGGGCGACCTTTCCGCTTCTCTTTCCTCGTGTCGGCGAGGGCCTCTAGCGGAGGATCCCTCGGCACGTGACTCTAGCCTTTGCCGAGCGGGCGCCCCGTGTCCCAACCGTTCCAGGGGTAGAGCGGGAGGGTCCAGGTTGCCGTCTGGCCGGACCGCTTCTTTGGGTGCCCTCTCTTGGACCCCCTGTCCTGGTGCGACGCCCTGCGTCCCTCGCCGCACGGGTTGGCATCCTGGGCATCCTCCCTCTGTGGGGATTCTACCTCTATTTCCTGAGGTCGTGGCGGGCCTTGGAGTCCCATTGCCACCTGATTTAGTGTCGCCGTCACTGCTTGCTGAATGGTCGCCTGGAGGTTCACGACTTGGTTCACCCCTCCATTGTTGAGTTGGTCTCGGAGGTCCCCTCCATTGTTGAGTTAGTCTCGAAGGTCCCCGGGCCTCCCGTTATTGAGCTGTTCTCGGAGGTCCCCTCCGCGATTGTTGGTGAGTTGGTCCCGGAGGTCACCTGAGGCATTGCCATTGTTCACGTTGCGAGAACCATGGGAGCTGCGGGACACCATTCTTTCAAGCTTGCTGTTGAATGAGGAATGAGTTGTGTGTGTCGTAGCCTGCTTGAGTATTGGACTCAGGCTCTCAATGAAAGCACCAATGACGGTAATAATGTTACCGGTAATATTATAATAATGCTATGAGAGAGAGTAACAATAGTTGTATTGCATTTGTCTGAGTATAGAAAATACAGTCCTTTGCTAGCTGAGGAGAGCCCATTTATACTTAGACTCCTAACGGTAACAACATGGGACATAAATGGGGAGCCCAAGCCTTTAATTCTTTCATATCAATGGGGGCTTCAATGACAGTAAAGGTGGCACCTGTTGGAATTCCTAACCGTTGGAGTTCTGCCTGTTGGGTTCCCATGTGATGCTGAGTCAGATGCCCATTTTGTGATCCGGGTTGGGTGCCAGCCCTATTATCCTGTCAGGTGGACTCCACATCAAGACGATGGTAGTACGTGAGGAAGGCGGTCAGCTGGCAGTAAGAATTAGGCACAGCTGACCAGGCAGAACGTCGTAGTACTAGAGTTGGAGAGAAAGGAAGGGAGAAAGGGGCACCCGGAAGCCACACCGGACCGATTGGTAATGGATCCCCACATACCCTCCATTGAGCGGATCAGGCACCAGTTGGTCACTCGGACGACGAGCTACGAACGATATGCCCACTAGCCGCCGGGCATAGAGAAAATCGACCTCGCAGAGAAAAGATCGGCGGCCCACCGGCCAGTTAAGAACGTCAAAGAACCCCGACTCTCGGTCAATCGGGGGGTCAGCGGGGGCTGCCGCCGCGGAAGTAATGGCATGAGGGTTCGTAGTCCGACCCTGATGGTCGTCCGCGGCGGAAGAAGACGAAGATGAAGATGAGGAAGACATAAAGAAATGGCGGGAAAAACAAAGAGGGAAGGGAAATAAGAGGAATGGCGGAGGAGAAACTAACCTGAGAAAGAACGACAGCCGGAGGTGAACGGAATTAACTCGGTGGGCCTAGGATGCCAGTCGCCGGGAAAATAAAGAGGCTTTTGTTTCTAAGTGGGAAGAGAGCGCTTGAGGGTTTGAAGCTCAGAAGATGCAAAGAGGAAAATGGGAAGAAGAGTTGGGGTATTTATAGGCTTGGACGACTCCCCACACTCAAGGTTTTGCTTGTCCCCAGCAAACTTATGCAATGAATTCAAACTACCAACCATAAACCATGCCAAACTAGGCATTCAATTCAAGGAGATGATAAACACATAATACTTCATGAGAGTTCAAAGTCATATGCACACAAGACATTAGAGAATAGTAGTCCTCACAGTTGTTCACTCAATCTCTCAAATATATATGTATAAGAAAGGTACAACACCATCCTCTATTGAGAGTGCACTTGCCATAGGCTTGCTTGTCCACCAAAACTCCACTACCAAAATTATATGAAGAACACAAGTCAAAAGGTCTTTATTTATGGGTTGTAATGGGGCCAAGGGTATGTGGTTTAACAAAGAAAGGATATAAGGAAATAGAAATAAAAGTCCAAGGAATCAGTAGTGCCATAATTTCACCATATCAAGAGCAAGAACTCGTATTCTACCCATACAATGAACTCTATTAAAACAAGCTATCACTGCTTCATTCCCCCTCATCCTTTTCACTGATAAACAACTTTCAAAACCTCCATCTCTTTTTCATCTTTTTTTTTTTTCATTTTTTCCTCTTGTTTTTTTCTGGTAAACCGAATAAATACCTCATCATTTCCACATCACCCTCAATAGTACTCTTCCCATAATCTTCAAATTTCTATCATGCCTTCATTGCTCACAAATCATTTTAAGAATAAAATGAGCACAAAAGTTCGGGCTAACAAGATTTTTCAACCCACAAAATTAGAATAGATCTCATTTTGTTCATTTTTTTGGCATTTTCACCCCCTTTGATCACAAACAATTCTTCACTCAAAGAAAACCAATTGTACAATCACCTTTCAACTCCAATCTCACCCATACTTCATCACTTTTGGTCATCTTGCACAGATAAATGAAATAATGACTTCTACTGACTCAAGGACGGGTTAAAAGGCTTCTTTTTATGAGCAAAGGTTCTTTGGGAATGGCTAATGAAGAAAAATGTCGTATATTTATTTTAAAGCTCAAAGTGGTTCACTAGGGGAAAGATAACATGTATAAGGATGTGGTCATTTTAAAGGCTATAAGGCTAAATCCTAATGCCTAAAATCATTCTCGTGTCATCATATAACATGTAGTTCTGAAATGGTATAAAGCAAGTTCTAGAAGTAACACAATCAAAGAAGGCAATAAACACTCAAAATGAAAATAAGTTGCAGTGGGCAACCTCTAGGCTCAAAAGCTCACGGTGTGATAGAATTTGACTACTAACTTTATGCAAGCATAACATATAGCCAAACACATTCCATTGATATTATGCACTCCCAAAACACTAGAACTTATCTCCCAACCAACATAGTCATTAGATGGCAGTTTTTAAACTTTATTTTGCTGAAAAATGAAGGGAACAATGCAGAAAAATAGAAAAATGCAGAAAATGTTGCAGAAAATTGCAGGAAAAATGCAGAATTTTTTTTATATATTGCCTAATTTGCATAAAACTTGCAGAAAACATCCCCTAATCTTACTTTCCCTTCCCCACACTCAAACTCAACATTGTCCTCAATGTTAAATATAAAAGCAAGTATGAGAAAATGAAATAAACAGGAAACTTCCCTGTTTAGTTGCCAGTTTCTTCCGGGGGCTGCCTTTTGGTGAAGCAACCATGAATGGTTTCTTTTTCTCTCTTTCAATCTCTATGGCCTCATATGAACAAACTTTAGTGACCATAAAAGGACCAAACCATCTAGACTTCAATTTCTCTAGAAAAAACTTAAGACAAGAATTAGACAACAAAACTTCTTGCCCTAAATTGAATTCTCTCCAAAAATTATTTTTGTCATGCCAAGCTTTAGTCAATGTTCTCCACAATCTCTCTTCTTTTGCATGAAGTAAATGAGCATAAGAAAACATAAGAAAAGTATCATTGTTACTCAAAAATTCATATTTGAACCGCAATGAAGGTGGTTTAAGTTCAAGTTGATGTGGTGTTTCACTAGGTGAATGCTTAACAAATTCTTCTTCTGAAGGGTCTCCAATAACACCAACAGAAAGACATGATTCATCAAAAGTTGGTAATTTTACAGCCGTAGAGATAGAGAATTCCTCTTTTTCTTTACCTACTCTAAAAATCAATTTCCCTAAAGGCATATCAATTAATACTCCTCCTGTTAACAAAAATGGTCTACCAAGTATAAGAGATGTATCTGTATCACTACCCATATCAAGAATCAGAAAATCAGCAGGAAAATAAAATTTACCAACTTTTACCATATATCCTCCACTACTCCAAGCGGGTACTTGACTGATCTATCAGCAAGTTGAAGAGAGATTGTTGTTGGCTTCATATCAGCTATTTCCAACTTATTGAAAAGAGTTAAAGGCATAAGGTTAATACTGGCACCTAGATCACATAAGCATTTATCAACAACAGTATTACCAATAGTGCAAGGAATAGAAAAACTTCCTGGATCCATTAGCTTAGGAGGTAATTTGCTTTGTAGAATAGCACTACACTCCTCATTTAGATGCACAGTAGCAAACTCTTCCGATTTCTTTTTATTAGACACAATTTCCTTAATGTACTTGACATAAGATGGCATATTAGCGAGTGCTTCTGCAAAAGGAATATTAATCTGCAATTTTTTAAAACCTCCAAAAATCTTTTAAAGTTATTGTCCTGGTTCCTCTTTTGTAACCTTTGTGGATATGGAATGGGGTACATAAGATTTTACTATAGAGGAATTGAGGTTTTGATCAGTAGAATTCTCTTTAGGCACTTGATCCTCTTCTTTATCACTCTCTTTCTCAACCCTCGTGGTTCATTGTCTTCATAATTTCATTCAATATCTTACCACTTCTCAACGTGACAGCCATAGCTCCTTCCCTAGGGTTTATTTCAGTGGTACTAGGAAACTTACCTCGATCTTTCCCTGCAACCAATTTAGCCAACTGACCTACTTGCACCTCTAAATTATGAATGGATGCTTGGCTAGACTGAGCAAACTTATCAATTTTTGCATCCATTTTCTTCATCATAGTGTCCTGGCTAGCCATGTATTGCATGAACATCTCCTCCAATTGAGGCTTCTTCTACTGAGCAGGAAGTTGAGACTGTTGTGGCGCAGGTGGCTGCTGGAAAGGTCTGTATTGCTGATGTTGGAATCCTGATGGTCCTTGTTGCTGGAATCCGGGTGGTCCCATTGGTCTTGCATTACCTTGATCTCTCCATGAGAAGTTAGGGTGATTTCGCCAACCTGGATTATATGTATTAAAAAATGGATCATTTCTTGGTGTTGCCTACCCATGTTGGATCCCATGTAATAAGCTTCCTCATAAGATGGTTGTGATGACTCTGCATTCATACAAACAGAAGAATTATGACCATATGTATTGCAATAAGAACAAAATTCTCTATTCCAACTATCACGAGTCATCAATAAGTTCATCTGTTTAGTCAATTCCGCCACTTGTGTTGTCAACTCAGATTGTGTGCTAATTTCATGCATAGCAGCTCTTCGGCCTCTCACTGCCTTTTGTCGAAAATTAGTAGCTAAGCTCTTATAGATAGCTTCTAATTCATCACTATTTTTATCACTTGTGTATCCACCTGCAGCAGTCTACAAGAGACTGACAATTAGGAGTTAAACCATCATAAAAGAATTGTGTCAACAATAACAATGGAAATTGATGGTGTGGACATTGTGTCAAAAGCAATTTAAAACGATCCCATGCTTCATGAAATAATTCACCCTCTCTTTGAGTGAAAGTGCATATCCTACTCCTATAGTCCATTGTCTTTTGAGATGAATAATATTTAAACATGAAAGCATTGTAAACATCATCCCAAGTTCTTAAAGAACCCTCTGGTAAATTTAACAACCACTGCCTAGCATCTCCCCTCATGTAATATGGAAAACATTTCATTCTAAGCTCTTCTTCAGATAAATTATTTAAAGGTAAAGTTTGTACCATACTATAGAGCTCTCGCATGAAACCCAAAGCATCTTCACTTCCCAAACCGTTAAAGGTAGGGAGCATATTCAGATGGAAAGTCTGGAGTTCATAATTCCTAGTTGCATCAGATAATTGAATGCAAGAAGGTTAATAGCTATTACCGGTCTTTGGATGTCACGAAGACGTGGTTGAGCTGCTTGATTTTGAGGAGGTGGAACTATTGGTGGTACGGGGTCATCCAGTTGACCCACTCTATTATTTTCAGTCATTTCAAGCCGCCTTCGTACCCTATTATTTCTGCAAGTACGCTCAATTTCAAGATCAATAGGAAATAATTCAGCGCTTTTATGCCTTAGTGAACGCC
>NW_017619036.1:0-5000 GCF_001879475.1 Ipomoea nil
AAAGAGTTCTCTGAGGCGTATGAAGATTACCGGTTCCTTCCAATGTGGGTTAGACTCCCTCTGCCGAAACCTTGTTGGAACACTGGGGCTTTGAGCAAAATCGCTGCGATTGGTAACCTCTGTACATGGATCAATCTACTTTGGATGGGAGGAAAATAGGCTTTGCTAGGGTGCTCGTGGATGTTGACTGCTCCTTAGAGCCTCTGGAACACATCGCCATTGAGGTGCCTGACGGATCAACGCTTGAACAGAATATTTTTTATCAGAACTGGGTGCCCTTTTGCACTCGGTGTGGGGGAGGCCGACACATAACAGAAAAATGCCCCTTGACTCGTGTTTGAATGTAATCTAAGGGAAAGAAATGTGGCTGCTGGGCATGGAATGAGAATGGTGATACCGGACTCAAGCTCTTGTAGCTACGGATGTGTGTGAGGCTGTTGTGGGTGACGAAGAGGATGTGGCAGAAAAGAGAACTGATGAGGCAGCACTGGTGGTAGTCGAAGATGGTACAGGAGTGCAAGATATTGTAGCTACACTTTGCAACAACCTTTTGGAACTCCACAAGTCGAGGTGCAATCTCCTCCACCACCTCTTGAGATTGGAGATGAGGCCGCAAATGAGACATCTGACGCAGAAATTCCACAAGTTGAGGTGCAATCCCCTCCACCACTCCTGAAATTGAAGAGGAGGCCGGTAACGACAAAGAAGAAGCTGCTTTGTCAAAATCTGCTAGAAGAAAGGCCCGAAAGGCTAGGAAGGCGGCAGAAGCTGCCTTGAACCCTCCATGCAACCTTGAGACTGTCTCTGAAGTTGATCCGGATCCACAGGCAGAAAATGAAGAAGAAAATGTTGTCACCTTACCCATAGAGCCCTCTCGTGTGGTGGCTGGGGCAAGAAGACGATCCCGCAATCTAAGAAGCAAAAGAAAACATCTCGGACATCCCTGCCACTTGGGATTAACAAAGTGGCTGGCGGCGGTGGTCGCGAGCACCCACCTCCGTTGCTCAATGTTGATCGGAACTTGGAATGTGAGGGGTTTGAATCAACCCCTCAAACAAAAAGAAGTCTGGGACTTCGTTTGGAACAATAAACTATCTGTTATTGCACTTCTGGAAACTAAATTGTCGATTGAGAAAGCTGACTTGTTCGTTAAAAACCGAAAATGGATGGAAGCTTGCAACCAACTTCCATGATACTGTTGGTGGAAGGATTCTTGTTACATGGAACCCAGCGCTAGTAGACTGCTCAATCCTTGAGACTGGACCTCAACATGTCCACTGTCTCATTCTATGCAAGATTTCTCAGAAGAAGATTCTTTGTACTTTTGTCTATGGCCTCTTTTCTGTAGTTGCGAGAAGGCAATTATGGGAGAAGATTGAAGCACTTGGACTATTGATTGTTGAACCATGGGTAATCTCAGGTGACTTTAATACAGTGTTATCACCATCTGAAAGAAGGGGAGGAAACGAACCAACTAGATATGAGCTTCAGGATTTGGAGAATTGCTGTGCGAACATGGATCTAACGGACTGCCCTTCTACTGGAAAATTTTTTACGTGGAGAAATAGGTATATGGAAGCCAAGCTGGATCGGGTACTGATCAATGATAGATGGGGAGCCAACGGGTTAACATGCATGGCAGACTTCAAGTTGTTGGCATGCAATTCAGATCACTGTCCCGTAGTTATAACTACGTCCATTGCTATAAGTGACGGAAAAAGGCCATTCAAATTTTTAAACATGTGGCTCACACACCAGGACTTCAAAGTTACTCTTGAAAATGTGTGGAGAGAGCATGTGGAGGGATCGAAGCAGTATATTCTGGCCAAGAAACTTAAGTCTCTTAAAGGACCTCTTCGCACTCTTAACAGAAATGCGTTCAGCCACATCTCGGAGAGAACCCGAGTCGCGAAAGAAGCCTACTCTGTTGCGCAAGATGAGTTGGATGTCCTAAACGCGAATGAACAAGAGAGGGCTTATGTTAATGATCTTCGGAAGAGGGCCTTGTTCTTGATGGAGGCTGAAGACGGTTTCTTTGCGCAAAAATTGAATACAGTCCACTTGGTTGAGGCAGATAAGGGATCACACTATTTTCATAGCCTCATAAATAAAAGAAATGCAGCGTCAACTCTAGCTGCAATCCTTGATCAAGATGGGAACCTAACTACTTCACTCAATCAAGTGGGCAGCTTGTTTGTAAAATTTTTCTCTGATTTATTTGGCACCCAAGAGAAAGGAATGGAACGGACAATACATATTTTGGCCATGGTCAATGTCTCTGCCGATCAAGCTTTGAACCTTGTGGCCCAATCTCTAAAGAAGAAATAAAGGAAGCTTTATTCTCTATGGGTAATGACAAAGCTCCGGGGCCGACGGGTACACTGCCGCTTTCTTCAAAGTTAATTGGAACCGGATTGGTTCACTGGTCATAGCGGCAGTGATGGAATTTTTCAGAAATGGGCAACTGTTGAAGCAATGGAATCATACCGTTATTGCCTTAATCCCCAAGAAGATGCACGATCAAAGGGTCGAGGATTTTAGACCAATCGCGTGCTGCAATGTTTTTTACAAGATAATAACGAAGATAATTGCAGCACGCATGGGACGAGTACTGCCGGACATTGTGGACCAAGCCAAGGGGCTTTTGTAGGTGGGAGATCGGTGTCTGATAATGTTATGCTTGCTCAGGAACTTATAAGGGGATATTCAAGAAAAAGAATATCCCCGAGGTGCATGATAATGGTGGATATCCGAAAGGCTTATGACACTGTTAGCTGGGATTTCTTGAAGGAGGTTCTGCATGGGTTCGGGTTTCCGAGTATCTTCACTGAATGGATCATGGAGTGTGTAAGCACAGCATCTTTCTCGGTGAGCATTAATGGTACTTTGCATGGAAAGTTTGATGGAAGGCGGGGATTAAGGCAAGGGGACCCCATGTCCCCATGTTGTTCACGTTATGCATGGAATACTTCACAAGAATGTTGAAGGCCAAGACTGCGAGCCGATGTTCAAGTTCCACCCAAGATGTTCTAACCTCCGCATAAGCCATTTGGCTTTTGCGGATGACTTGATGCTTTTTTGCAGGGGAGATGTAAGCTCGGTGGGAATAATGATGAATGCGTTGAATGAGCTCGAAGGGACCTCAGGGCTAGCGATTAGTGCTACGAAATCGAAACTGTTTTGTGCTGGGGTGCGTGATGACCTTAGCTTCACACGCATCCCTAATGGCACCTTGCTGTTCGTTACTTGGGGTTCCTTTAGATGCTCAAAAGCTAAAGGTATCTTGCTACACCCTCTTTTTGATTCCATTAACAAGTATATATCTGCCTGGAAGGGATTTTCTTTATCTTATGCAGGTAAGCTTGAACTGATAGCCAAGGTGATCCAAGGTGTGGTAGCATACTGGATGCAAGAGTTTTCTCTACCACCACAGTTATTGAAAGCATAATTTCTATATGCCGAAAATTCCTATGGGGTGGAAAAAGGGCTCTTGTATCATGGGATGTTATCTGCAGGCCAAAAGATGAGGGCGGACTTGGCTTGCGAAATTTGAAACATTGGAACAATGCGTTTATGACAAAAACACTCTGGAATATCCACACCGGAAAGAAACGTTATGGATTCGTTGGGTCCATGACTTTTATTTACGGAATGTGGACTTCTGGACGTGGAATCCGGGAAGAAACGAGTCCGCCCTCATGCGTAGTTTGGCGAAGGTTAGGGACCTTCTCGTAAGCAGATTTGGAACCACTAGTGACTGTATCAATAAACTGGCCTCTTTGGAATGGACCGAATGGCATTAATACTTCGGCCGTGTATGAAGCAATTCGTCCACAAAGCCCAAAAAAGTTTGCCATGAGGTTTATTTGGAAGAGCTTTGTCCCTCCTAAATTTGCTTTTTGTACGTGGCTTTGCTTACATGGAAGGCTACTCACGAAAAAAATGTAATCTCATGGAGATTGACAAACATTGCTCGTTTTGTGGTGCTACACTGGAAGATATCAACCACCTTTTCTTCATGTGCCGTTTCTAAACAAGTTTGGGACGTGTAAGAGATGGTGTTGGTATTGCAAGGAATACGGCCTCTAAAGGAGCAATAAAATGGCATCATAGGGATTCTCGAGGAACCCGGCCTCGATCCAAGATTGGTGCTCTAGCTATCATGGCCTCGGTTTTCCATTTATGGAAGACAAGGAATGCTCTTTATTTTGATCAGATGGCTGCCGATGTGGACCGTACTTCTACCATGATCCTCAAGAACATTTTCCAGGTGATGTACAGGTTATACCCGAATGGGTGGAATGCATGAGACTTGGAGTTGGTGTTTGTGCGTACTGCTTCTTGCATGTAAGGCATGTACTGCGTGTATTTGGTTTACTAAATCTGTTTGTGCTTTGATTTATCTTTGTTTCCAAAAAAAAAAAAAAAAAAAAAAAAAAAAAAAAAAAAAAAAAAATGGTTATCTTTTGTTCGTTGTCCATCTTGGGTGAGGTAGTAAAGCTGGTCATGTTGGATATGCTCTGAATGTGTAAACAGGAGGACCATTGTTCAACACCCACTAATGGCCAACTTTGCTATATCTCACGGTTTAAGTTTGTTTTAGTTTTTTTGTTGTTGGATTTAATCTTGTATTGTTTAGTAGCCTAGTTGGACATGGCCTGAATGTGTAAACAGGATGTCCACGGTTCAACACTTACTAAAGGTTGGTGTGTTTTAATGCAATTTCTTCTAAAAAAAAAAAAAAAAAAAAAAAAAAATGTTCGTTGTTTGCTTTTGTTGATTGTTTTTGTTTGGGTGTTAGTCTAGTTGGAAGTGGTCCAAATGTGTAAACAGGAGGACCATGGTTCAACACTCACAAAAGGCTAGTAACCCATTTTCTTTCTTTATTTCTCTTTTGTTCATACGTAGGTGTCAGCGTTGTTGGCACCCCGATGTACCTACGGTAGAAGAGGTACCCTAGCCCACCCTGCCGGGGATGTGGTAAAGGCACGTCAATCCGG
>NW_017619037.1:2500-5000 GCF_001879475.1 Ipomoea nil
CATGCGGAACGAGTGTGCCTAAGTAGCGGACTTGTGCGGAACGAGTGTGCCTAAGTATCGGACTTGTGCGGAACGAGCGTGCCTAAGTTGCGGACTTGTGCGGAACGAGCGTGCCTAAGTTGCGGACTTGTGCGGAACGAGCGTGCCTACGTTGCGGGCATATGCGGAACGAGTGTGCCTACGTTGCGGGCATATGCGGAACGAGTGTGCCTAAGTTGCGGACTCATGCGGAACGAGTGCGCCTAAGTTGCGGACAGTTGCGGAACGAGTGTGCCTAAGTAGCGGACAGTTGCGGAACGAGTGTGCCGAAGTTGCGGACTTGTGCGGAACGAGTGTGCCGAAGTAGCGTGCCTACGTTGCGGACTCATGCGGAACGAGTGTGCCTACGTTGCGGGCATATGCGGAACGAGTGTGCCTAAGTTGCGGACTCATGCGGAACGAGTGTGCCTAAGTGCCGGACTTGTGCGGAACGAGTGTGCCTACGTTGCGGGCTCATGCGGAACGAGTGTGCCCAAGTTGCGGACTTATGGGGTACGAGCGTGCCTAAGTTGCGGACTCATGCGGAACGAGTGTGCCTAAGTGCCGGACTTGTGCGGAACGAGTGTGCCTACGTTGCGGGCTCATGCGGAACGAGTGTGCCCAAGTTGCGGACTTATGGGGTACGAGGGTGCCTAAGTTGCGGACTTATGCGGAACGAGGGTGCCTAAGTTGCGGGCTTATGCGCAACGTTGGTGCCTAAGTTGCGGACTCATGCGGTACGAGGGTGCCGAGGTTGCGGAATTATGCGGTACGAGGGTGCCGAGGTTGCGGACTTATGCGGAACGAGGGTGCCGAGGTTGCGGAATTATGCGGTACGAGGGTGCCCAAGTTGCGGAAAGTTGCGGTACGAGGGTGCCCAAGTTGCGGAAAGTTGCGGTACGAGAGTGCCCAAGTTGCGGAAAGTTGCGGTACGAGAGTGCCCAAGTTGCGGAAAGTTGCGGTACGAGGGTGCCCAAGTTGCGGACTTATGCGGAACGAGGGTGCCGAGGTTGCGGACTTATGCGGTACAAGGGTGCCGAGGTTGCGGACTTATGCGGTACGAGGGTGCCGAGGTTGCGGACTTATGCGGTACGAGGGTGCCGAGGTTGCGGACTTATGCGGTACGAGGGTGCCGAGGTTGCGGACTTATGCGGTACGAGGGTGCCGAGGTTGCGGAAAGTTGCGGTACGGGTGTGCCGAGGTTGCGGAAAGTTGCGGTACGGGTGTGCCGAGGTTGCGGAAAGTTGCGGTACGGGTGGGCCGAGGTTGCGGAAAGTTGCGGTACGGGGGTGCCGAGGTTGCGGAAAGTTGCGGTACGGGGGTGCCGAGGTTGCGGAAAGTTGCGGTACGGGTGGGCCGACGTTGCGGAAAATTGCGGTACGGGTGGGCCGACGTTGCGGAAAATTGCGGTACGGGGGTGCCGAGGTTGCGGAAAGTTGCGGTACGGGTGGGCCGAGGTTGCGGAAAGTTGCGGTACGGGTGGGCCGAGGTTGCGGAAAATTGCGGTACGGGGGTGCCGAGGTTGCGGAAAGTTGCGGTACGAGGGTGCCCAAGTTGCGGACTTATGCGGTACGAGAGTGCCCAAGTTGCGGAAAATTGCGGTACGGGGGTGCCGAGGTTGCGGACTTATGCGGAACGGGTGTGCCGAGGTTGCGGAAAGTTGCGGTACGGGTGTGCTGAGGTTGCGGAAAGTTGCGGTACGAGGGTGCCGAGGTTGCGGAAAGTTGCGGTACGAGGGTGCCGAGGTTGCGGAAAGTTGCGGTACGAGGGTGCCCAAGTTGCGGACTTATGCGGAACGGGGGTGCCGAGGTTGCGGACTTATGCGGAACGAGGGTGCCGAGGTTGCGGACTTATGCGGAACGAGGGCGCCCAAATTGCGCACAGTTGCGGACGGATGCGGAAAATATCACGCAACAGAGGTTTACCCGCCTGCCACCCCAGTACTTTTACGACGGTTCTGTGTTATGCCTTGGCCTATGTCGTTTTACGTCGTTCTCGTGCCAAAATGGCATATACATTTGTTTTAGAGCTTATTGTACTATTTAATTAGTGAGGCAAACGATATGCCATATATTCCTCTCACATTCCCAACAATCCCAAGTACTTGGCTAAGTCAGACAAGGAACTTTGCGGACAGCTGGGCATAAATTTGGACATCGTCGTTTTCAATGAAATAATCATCCAAACGCTTTGAAATTTACCAAGCATTGTTAAAATGCTCTAAACTAAAGGACCATGCAATAACATTTGAAAAAAAATGCACGGAACCACCCGAAATGACCGTGTGATTTACGGGACAAACCGTGTCTACTGCTGTCACTGGGGTTTTTTTTTTTTTAACTACTATAGGGGGGGTATGGTAGTTGAGGTGCCGGTCGACTTTTTTCGGAACGTGTTGGGACGGGCCCCCCTCGTCCCGTAGGCCTCGTACGAGTGTTCCCGCCGCTCGTACGTATTATTGGGGACCGGCATAGACCCATCG
>NW_017619038.1:1275000-1315000 GCF_001879475.1 Ipomoea nil
CTTAAATAAGAGCCTATGAACAGATACTACATGTAACACGGTGAATCGAATAGTTATGCCGTGGAACCGTGTCCACTTTGCAAGGTGGACACATTTCTATGTTCATAATTACTGAACTATATGGTCATAATTATAGAGCTAAATATTCATAATATTTGAACTTCATATTCATAATTATTGAACTCTATATTCACAACTACAAAACTCTATGTTCATAATTACTAAACTATATGTTCATAATTATAAAGCTATATATTTATAATTTTTAAACTTCATATTCACAATTATTGAATCTCTATGTTCATAATTACATAACTATATGTTCAGAATTATGTTCACAGCGGGAAAATGAATTAGTATGATTTTGTTTTTAATTATATATAGATAGATTGATTCTATTTCATTTTTTTTAAGCAAAATCTTCCTTAAAGATTAATAGTAAAATAAAACAAACTTATTAATAACCGACTCTATTACATTATTTTACGCATAATTTTTCTTAAAGATTAATAGTAAAATAAGGCTAAATTATTAATAACAAATTCTATTCTATTTTTTATGCAAAATCTTTCCTAAAAGATTAATAGTAAATATCTTAATGATTCTTTTTCTTATACTGCTTATTGATTCTTTTCCATTTTTCAGAGTGTAGAAAAAATTCACATGACTAACATTTCCTTCCCTTCATTTCCATTTTTCCATATTATTATTAATTTCCTTCCCAATATTATTCTATATTGTTTTGGCGTACAACTTCATTCCATTCATTCTCATTTTTTCATATTATTATTAATTGTTTAGGCGGGAACTTGTAAATGAGGATATTGTTTTTATTAATTAATATAGAATATAGATTACCAATTAAAATTAAAGTTTTTATTATAATTGAACACTAATATTACCAATTATTATTTGAAGAATTTGTAAAATATTAAGTAAAATTGTATTACGGATAGAAAAATATATGTACTTTAATTTTAATTTAAATTATTAATAATTAATTCTATTTTATTTTTTAATAAAATCTTCCTTAAAGATTAATAGTAAAATAAAGCTAAATTATTAATAACCGATTCTATTACATTTTTTTACGCATAATTTTTTTTAAAGATTAATATAGTAAAATTTAAATTATTAAGAATTAATTCTATTTTATTTTTTAACAAAATCTTCCTTAACGATTAATAGTAAAATAAAGCTAAATTATTAATAACCGATTCTATTACATTTTTTTACGCATAATTTTTCTTAAAGATTAATATAGTAAAATAAAGCTAAATTATTAATAACCGATTCTATTACATTTTTTTTTCGCAGAATTTTTCTTAAAGATTAATAGTAAAATAAGGCTAAATTATTAATAATCAATTCTATTCTAATTTTTACACAAAATCTTCCATAAAAGTATATAGTAAAATATCTTAATGATTATTTTCCTTATACTGCTTATTGATTCTTTTTCATTTTTCAGAGTGTAGAAAACATTCACATGACTAATATTTCCTTTCATTGTTTTTCATATTTCCATATTATTATTAATTTTCTTCCCAATATTATTATTAATTATTTGGGTGTACGATTTCCTTCCATTCTTTTACATTTTTCCATATTATTATTAATTGTTTAGGCGGGAACTTGTAAAGGAGGATTTGTTTTTATTAATTAATATAGAATATAAATATAGATTAATATAGAATATAAATATTGATTACCAATTAAAATTAGTTTTTTTTAATATTATATTTGAACAATAATATTACCAATTATTATAATTATACTTATAATAATAATAATAATAATAATTATTATTATTATTATTATCTTTATTATTATTATTTTTATTATTATTATTATTATTATTATTATTATTATTATTATTATTATTATTATTATTATTATTATTATTACTACAGAGTAATTATGGCGATCCCATAATTACGCCAAAAAATAAATACACTACAATGAGAAATTGAGCATGGACTTCATAACTTTCAAAATCGGCACCATGAGAATAAAACAACTTAACAAATCAGAACTCTAGAAGTCCGATTACTTCAGTAATCAACGCAAAGAACTAAGAAGAATATAATAATAGTCAATTGGTGTATTAAAGGCAATTCCTGCTATATCTTGTGGTGTATATTACAACACAAACATTTAACTACTCCTCATTCTCCAATCACCCGTGACTCACACATTTTATTGTGTGACACTTTAAATTCTTGACCAATGACAGTATAGCAAAAAAATGAAGAGAGAGATTAGAGGAGTCAACACTCAGCATCCCTTTAAACGGGCAGGAGTAGGCACCACTCAAAGCGAGATTCACATGAGTCTGCCTTTCATCAATGATAATGAAACTTCAATAGAAGCAAAAAAATCAATATATGAAATGGACTTGGAGTAACCATAGAAATATTTAGAATAAATCATAATCTAGGTATATGATATGAATAGCTTTTCGCTGAAAAAAGTATTAAATTTGGACAACACAACCATGAAAAACGTATTGTATCTAATCCAATCAAACTACTTGGATGCTAAACCTACCATTAATTTTGAAACGCGGCTAAACTGAATGATCAAGGCTGAAGACCTAGTGGGAAAAAAGGGATGCAATATAAAATGAAGACTTATAATTTTGTAGTCATCAACTCATTGTATTTATAGGTGAAAAATATGAGAATTATAAATTTGTAAAATTTTTCAAAAAGAAAGTGTATTTATTTATTTAAGGTATTGCCCTAATCAATTCATTATATTGATATTCCTAATCAATTTATTATATTAATATTCCTAATTAATCTTATTCCTAATTAATTCATAATATTGATATTACTAAATTTCCATTTTTCATTTGCTTACCAAATAAGCTTTATTAAGCATTTGATCAATAAAATATAAAATACTTAATTAATTTAATTACAAAAGTTTAGGCGGGAAAATGAAATAGGAGGATTTTACTTTTATATATATATATATATATATATATATATATATATATATATATATATATATATATATATATATATATATATATAGGATTATTTTCAAATACAAATACTCCTTAAAATACAAACCCCCCTTAAAATACAAACTGTGTGCATGTAAGTGTGATAATGTGTGCACGAGCTAATTCCAGATATTGTTGGCAATGTGCATGTAAGTATGTTAATGTGTGCATGGGCTTTGATGGATGGTTGTGATTTTTCCTCCTACGCGCTGTGTGCATGCAAGTATGTTAATGTGTGCACGAGCTTTGGTGGATGATTGTGATTTTTCCTCCTACGCGCTGTGTGCATGTAAGTATGTTAATGTGTGCATGAGCTAATCCCAGAAATTGTTGGAAGTGCGCCCTGTGTGCATGTAAGTATGTTAATGTGTGCACGAGCTCAAGTTTTTATTTTAAGGGGAGTTTGTATTTTAAGGGAGTTTGTATTTGAATGCAACCATATATATATATATATATATATATATATATATATATATATATAGATTTTATTTGTATACATACATTTGAAAAGCAACGAAAGATGTTAGGCACTTTTGGCCTGTTAGGCTGTTAGAAAATAAATGAAAAGAAAATTAACAACTTAATGTGTGTAGTCTTCTTCGGCCATTCTGAACAGCTCTCTCTCAATAAGTCATTCACAACATAATCCAGAGGATCATCACCGTCCAATTTTTGGTCATTGGAATTTAGGCTAAGTTAATCTTGATTAGGTTGCAAACCCATCACCGTCCTAATTTTGGATTTGATATTTTGATTCTTAAATTATATTTTTATATTATTTGTTAGTTGAGAAAGTTTAACCTATTAAGCTATTCTTGATATTAAACTATTCTTGAGTTCTTAGGAATAACCTATATGTTTTATTTCCATTAAACTTAAAATTTGTTTAGATTTTTTTTCTTTCTATCGCAACACTTGCATCTCTTTCAAGTTCAAGCTCCCCAACCTTCAAAAGGTATGTTACTAGTAAGTATATATATATATATATATATATATATATATATATATATATATATATATATATATATATTATAGGGTGATTCTCTGGTGCACACCACCCTTTAAATGTGAACTTGTGCACCACCATGCTTCACTGATCTGTGATGATCCGAAGGCTCTAAATTACGCTGCACTCTTTTGTTGTACCTGCGTTACACATTAGCGTATTGCAATTTCATAAATTACTATTTTTTAATTTTGAATTACCGGTTCCCTGCGCCTTCCCGTGCATGTTTCACGGGGGAAGTTTGTGATTGGCGGTAGGATACGGAAACGCAGGCGAAGGGTTCCGTCTACCGTATCGGCGAGCGCAAAGTTGTTCTTACGTCC
The DNA here is from genome assembly GCF_001879475.1 of Ipomoea nil. Lineage (NCBI taxonomy): Eukaryota > Viridiplantae > Streptophyta > Magnoliopsida > Solanales > Convolvulaceae > Ipomoea > Ipomoea nil. The sequence continues at coordinate 1,279,343 of NW_017619038.1, forward strand.
GGGCGTTTACACCTCCATTTTTCAGTCCCCACCCCCAGTGCACGTCCCTTCGTGCGGTTTGCAACTGCCGGCCGTAACAGCAGGCACATTAGCGATGAGCGTCACGGTGACTCCGGAGTTGCCAGGTAAGCATTTCTGTGGCGCATACCAGTAGCCATGTGTTCTAGTCTTACATCAGGTGTTCCGGCGGCCGGGATATACACGCATACTTAGCATACTGTATATATGTTAATTCCCACACATGCATCGGGGTGCTATTCCCTGTTAGTTTTCCATTTTTCTTTTCTCCACAGGTTCGTATATACGTATATATGTTTTACAGTTTTAGGTTTGATTACTAGATAAGACACCCGTGGGTGTTGGGTATAGGGAAAAAGACGGGCTGCTGATATATAGTTTTTTGTTTTACCGGGGAGCAGCATGGGTAGAGTTTTTAAATCTGTGTATGTATTAGTATCGTGTTGCACATATATGAATAATAAACGCACATATCATCCTTCACGAAACGAATATTACAGAGCACTACCAGGCCACCCACATAGTGTGGGCTCTACTGATACAAAAAACAAAAATTTTGCAGCATAGTTTTGGTTGAAACTAGAGACACATATGAACTGCTGCAATTCGTTGTAATATATATGCTTTGCTTATAAACTTGGTTGCATGGTCCTGTTATCTGTTATCTCACATTTATTAATTAGGTTTTATAGTTTTAGGTTCTATGACTACTATTTCCAGTCAGGGTATGTCATGTGTAAAATGAAAAGTTTTAGGTCGCATTTTTGCTTTGTAGTTTATACGATTCGCTAATATTTTGTAAAATTAGAATTTATAAGCAACGATGTCAATTTGTTCTTGGCCTATTTTATTACTTCTGGGTGCTAAGTAATTTACATTCTTAAATCTTGGGTTACATTTCGTTGTAATAATTCTGGAATTAGTTTTGGTAATTTAGTTACTAATTGGATCAAGGCTTAATTGCAGTACTCTTTCTATGATTTTACATGGCAAAGGTACAATAGCTGCTCTAGGTAAGATTTGGCATGAGACAAATAACATCTCTGACCTTTGTCGCTATGCCGTTTGATTTTTTAGATCGCTACTCTCCTCTTCAATATATCATTTCCCAGAGTACTTAGATGGTATAACTAATGTTTAGTGGTTGTTTGTTATATGTTGTAATACAATGCACTTACACCCATTATAAGTTGGTTGTTGGCGGCGGACCCATTATAATGGTAATATTTCTTTATTGTTATGTTTCCCTGCCCCGTAATATTGTTGTGTTTCCGTCCACAGAGGGCCATGCAAACGAGGTGGTTAGTGAGCACGTCCCACATGGTGCGCGTGAATTAGTAGCAGAGCGGACCTCAATTTGGTGTCCGGACGTTGGCAGTGAAATCACCCCTGTGGTTGGGCGGCGTTTTAGCACATTGGATTCAGGCATCGACTTATACACAAACTATGCACGGGTATGTGGGTTTGATGTGCGGTTACACACCGTGAAACGGGACCGTGATGGGAAGTCCATAATGCGTTACTTGGTATGTAGCCGGGAAGGCATTAAGGGTGGTGGTATTAGCAAGCTGACCGGTGCAGACGGTGATAATGGTGGTAAGAAGAAGCAACGAAGACGACGGACATCTAACAGGGTTAAGTGCAGAGCTAGGATCTGTTTAAGGAAGGTGGGCAGTGGAGAGTTTGAGATAACTGTGTTTGTTGAGGGGCATAGCCATCGTATGTGTTCCGACGCATCGAAATTATTTATGAGAGTTAACCGGAAGTTGGACGTGGCACAACAAGCGTTTGCTGCAAACTGTGTAAGGGCGAATGTTGGTTCGTCCAAAGGTTTCAAACTATACAGGGAGGTCACCGGGTCGTACGCAAATGTAGGCGCGACAGATACCGAGTTTCATAATTTCAAACGAGACCTCCAGGTTTACGTTGATGGCAAAGATGGTGAAATGATTATAGAGAAGTTTAAAACGAAGCGTGCTGTTTGCGAGAACTTTTTTTTTTTTTTATTACTACTTGGATGAAGAAAACTGGGTTGCACGACTTTTCTGGGCTGACCCCATCGGTCGTCGCAATTTTTCCATATTCGGCGACGTGGTCTCGTTCGATGCTACTTACGGTACAAACAGGTACAACTCCCTTCACTATTAAATTAACTTGAAACTCTGAAGTTAACAAATTAACTATGCACCCAATTTTGAAATGATTGCTCATTTATATTCTGACTTGTTGTATAGTAGTAGGTACTACGGTGTCATTATGAGAGCTAAATGTGCATTTAATTTAGTTGTGATTGCTCATATTCATATTTATACTGGTTTTACTAAGTACTATGGTGACACACCACTCGGTATAATCGAAATGCCACATATAATAAGGTTGTATATGGTACGGCAAATTAGTATGACTCCGTTCGACACTTTAAATATTAATTAATTATTTATTAAACTGTGGAATCCAGTGCACGCTTAGAACACTGTGGTTCGTGCCGACAACTTATGTGTGCTGGGTTTTATGTTTTTGTTGCAATTAAACTGATAGTTTTTTTTAGTTATATGTGGTATTGGCATAGCTTAACACGTGCACACCACCTTTTTCTTAATTACACCAAAGCAATTTGTGGATTCATATAAAGCCATTGTTTTTTGTTTTGTTTTTTTTTTTTTTTTTGTGATTTTGCAAAGTGCCGTTTTTAATTTCCCAACCTAAGATTGAAAGGTTGGAATCAAAATTAGAGTTGGTTTTGGCACATGTACATAAAAATAAACGGAGAATATTAAATTGAATATATGTGTACTTGTGTACATATGTTTGCATTCCCACCCCCCCCCCCCCCCCCGATGTTTTACATAGCGGGTTGGTTGATCAGTATTTTGTATTTTGATCCAGGTACAGTTTGGTGTTTGTGCCGTTCACCGGGGTGGACCACCACAAGCGATGCATTACTTTTGCTGCCGGGTTGCTCACTAAAGAGGATGTCGAATCATATTCATGGTTACTACAGAGGTTTAAAACTGCAATGGGTACTGTCCCAACGTGTGTGATTACTGATCAAGACCCGGCTATGAAGATTGCTTTTGCTGAGGTTCTGTCAGATTGCCGCCATCGTTTCTGTATGTGGCACATTATGACAAAGGTGAACGAGAAAATTGGGTCCGACATGGTAAAAGACGTAGCGTTCCGCAACAAACTGAACGGTATTGTTTGGAATGAAACCATCAGTGTAAGCGAGTTCGAAGAGCAGTGGCATTCGTTAATGGAAAAGTACAATCTAGCAACCCACCGTTGGTTTACCAAGCTGTATACTGAAAGGGAGTTCTGGGTACCTGCATATTTTATAAATCTGCCCATGAGTGGGTTGTTGCGCACAACATCCCAATCTGAAGCAGAGAACAGTGTTTACGGGAAGTGTACCCGACCCCACTTCAGCTTGGTGGAGTTCTATGTGCAATTCGAGGGTGTACTGGAGACTCAGCGTTACAAGCAATCTAAGTTGAACGCCGAGAGCGAGGGTTACTTGCCCGATTTCAAGACCCCCTTAGCACTAGAACGGTATTTGGCCCAGATGTTCACGATAACTATTTTTTATGAGCTACAACAAGAAATTGAAGCTGGGTGTTTCTATTGTCGAGTGGTGGGTATCCGTGAGGAGGGGGATGTCATTACTTACAACATAAGAGGAGAGTGCACCGCTACCTACACCGTGCAATATACCCCGGTAGGGAATCATGCATCCTGTAGCTGCAAGCTATTCGAGCGGTTGGGGTTAGTTTGTCGGCACATGTTCTTGGTGTTCAAGGATGCACAGGTTAAAAGCTTGCCGTTGGACTACGTCCTTCCACGTTGGTGTAAGCAGGTGGGCGGTGGTGTATGCTGTGGGCAGTGTTGTGATGTTCCTTCTCCGGATTCTGGACCTAACCGGCTGTGGAATGCAATGCACCAATGCGCTGCCTTGGTAGGCACCAACACGGATCGGCAGACGCGGATGCTGCAAGTATTAGAAGATTTGAAAGAGGAATTTATGAGTGATGGTTCGAACGTTACCCCTGCAAAAGGTAACAATGCTGTCATCGTGGCTTTATGTGGGGTTGCACCTCCGACATCCATCACCATCAAGTCCCTGGCTCAAGCTAAAAACAAAGGGATCGGTCGACGTATTAAAAGCCAGCGGGAGTTAGCTGTTTTGAGCAATGGTAAAATATGGTGTAAATGCGGTGTGTGCGGCAAGTACGCCCGTCATAACGCTCGTAGCTGTCCGTATAAGTGAGCGGGTGCTGCGGTACCATCAGAATAACACCCCTGCTAGACATTGCGACCTGGGTATCGTTTTCTTTATTTTGGTTATTGTAACTCCTTTGGAAGCACGTTTTTTTTTTTACAATATTTGAAACGCATGACGTTTGTAATTCATGAAGTGCAATGTGGTGCACACAAAAACTAGCAATTGGTACACTGTCTTCTTCTGTAAGTGTAGAACATACTTTGCGTTGTGGCCGTCCACTAGACAAACCCATTGCTCAAGCTGAGAATTTTTAGCGGTAATGTGTTATTTAATATTAATTGGCCAATCTCCATTTAAACTACATGTATATTCTCACACACCAAATTGGAAGCAGAGAACACATAGCATTTGGGACGTGTGCAATTGGGCTTACTTTTGGCTTCCGGTTGTACTGATAACTACGACGAGTGCAATGAGGTAGTAGTAATATGCATTGTTAAGAGTAATGAAGAAGAGGAAGATCATATAGTGCAAACACGATGTAGGCATTGTAATATCATTTGGATTGAGAACCAAAACAGGCCAAACCACAGGCCGGCTAGAGTATTATAAATCAATTATTCCACCAATACCAAAACGAAAATCCCCACCGGAATAGGGTGGTCAAAAAAGCTACTTAATGACCCTCCACAAAATCAAATGTGTTGCACAACCGCCGTGCTAATGTTATAGGCTTTATATACACCAAAAAAAAAACATTATCAAGTTTTAAATGGTCCCATTCTGCATTCCCTTCCATGTTACCGACGTGTACGTCCCTATCCATAAAGCACCCGTTCCGACCTGATGGAGTCGTACTCCCCCACTCGTGTGACAATGGTACGCATATGGATATTTGTCTCGCTGAGCAGAATGTTATGCAAGTAACGCTTGCGCAAGTTCAGAAACAATGTAGCGTCATTTGTTTGTAATCCAGTGTACCATTTTGGACAACGCTCCCCCACGAACGACTCCATATGGCGCATCGTATATATTGCCGATTCTGCGCCGCACGTGGTTTCACCGCATGTCAACAGCATCCTCGTGGGTGTCATGGACCTTAGTTGTAGTGCACGGACTGGCTGATGTTTCGTTTCGAGATATGCAGCGAATAGGTCAATCTGCACACAACACCGATTACAATATGGCATGCAATGGTACTACCCGGTAGGGCGAATGACTATGAGTGCATGGGGGTTACCATTTCCGCCGGTGCTCGCCCATACGTTTCAATCCTTGTGTCTGCCGCTGGTGCACTATCAATGACGTCGAAGGCGGGATGCTTGAAATTGATGCTCATAACATAGTAACGAGTGTTGTGCATTATTGCAACAGTATACTGCCACGACGTATAATAATGTCATTGAAATTGTGTATATTACATTACATTGGATGCACGGATCATAAACTTACCAAGTCTACCGTGGCTAATCCCACGCGGCCTGCAGCGTCGACCTCCGCATCAAGACGGCGTGCGAACCACGAAAGCCTTTCATTTCTACTGGTAGCAACATTCACCACAGCCCCAATCTGCATACAACATTACAATGTAATAAAATGAGAGTACGAAACTGCACAAGGGTAATTTCATGCTACTCAGTAGGATATACTGCACAGCTGGTTTGGCCGTAATAATTTTATCACATTGACAATTGCACTACAAATATTTTAAAAAATAGTAAGAGAAATGGTAGTTGCAACTAAACATGGTGTAAGATAACCAGTACCAGCCATGATAGAAAGTTTGAGAAATTAGAATACTACCCAACGGAACTGCCCAGGGCGTACGAGTTAGAATAATTATGAATATTTCTAGGCACATACCGTAACAGCTGTTGTTAAGAACAAGCGTGAAGGCACAGTTCGCCCCCTGGGTCTCTCTCTCGCATTCAGCACAAGACACCAAGCATCTACTACCACTTTGGATACGTTAGTCCCCTCCTTTAGCGTGTCCAGGTTGGCCCATTTCACTCTCCGGTTAGCGTGCTCGAACAGAACTTCATTGCTAGCAAATTAAACATACACTTGTTGTTACACATAGTTTATGATGTTGCGTCCATTCTCCTACATGTGGTGTACTCTACTTACCGGTCACTGTGCGGTGACCTAAAAAGCCACATCCAGACAACATATATCGGTGGTAGTGGAATTGCGGGGTATCCCGACGCTGTGCTGAAAAAAAAGCCAACTAGCTCAGACTCCCGCTCAATGGGCCTCTTGCCTTTGCGGTCTGCCCTTAACTGAGGTGGTGACTCCGATATGGTGGTCCTGTGGGGCGCACGTAGCAGAACCTGCATTTTTTGATTAGATGAACCCTACGTGCAAACACAATTGCACCAGAACTGGAATGCATGCACATAACAAATACAATTGCACAAATGGTACTGCTTTTTCAACCCAGAAAAGAAAAAATCTTCACAAACCAGCATTGCTGGATAATGCTATTCAGCTTATTTACCCCATAACAGTACTTGGGAAAACCATAAAACAGTTGCATTCATCATTATGATCTTGTAAAATTGGTTTTCGGTTTGTATGCATGGAGGTGTGTGACAGTGTCGTTGCTACTAGGACTCACATTTTAGGAAACCCTGAAGATAGAGAGCTTACACAGTCCAAATGGTACTGCTTTCCTGGATTACTGGCTAATAGTATTTATCTTTTTTACTCCATCATAATATTTACCTACCCACTCGAACAACGTTGGAGAACATTAACTACCTTATTTATTACTTACGTCTCTTCCATTTTTTTAAACATCGTACTCTATAATGGTTTGTAATATAAATTCCCCTTCATTTCCGTGCTACTAGTAAAGCAAAGTAACGCACAGGAAAAAACAAAACAGAATAAAAGCCCCAACAAAGTTAAGGCGAAACAGTGGTGCAATCCTGTTCGGCCTAGTCGTATGATTTACATCTTTTTTATTAATCCTGGATGCAGTAAATGCTGGATTATTAATCCTCAATAATGTACCATGTATGGGATGCATGGACATAACAACTGAAATGGCACCAGACCTAGGATGCATGCACATAACAATGAAAAATGCACCAGTATCGGAATGCTTGCACATAACAAGTAACATTGCACAAATGGTACAGTTTTCCTGGATTTCTGACTAATACAATTCAGCTTATTTACTCTATAATAGTAACACCGTTGGAGAATATTAACTACCCGTGTAATAGTAGTTGGCTACTAGTGCACTCTTAGGACTGGAATGCACACTTCTAGATCAAAAATGCATAGCCAACAAAAAACATAAACCAACAACGGAAACCACACTACTAAAGCACAACCCTCATAGTACGACCAAACATAATGAACAAGATAATGCACACGGTAATTAATGCTTCACCAGTACACATAAGAGTACATAGCAAGATAATCGTATAAGTGTATACCACTGGGGGGGGGGGGGGGGTATTATCCACGTTTATACCTGCGCAGTGGGCGTCACTACATTTGACAGTCCAGCCGTGGTACCTCCCACCCGCTGCGATGCTACTTTTGCCGTGGCCCTTGGGCCAGGACTTGGAGTGGTCGACGGTATCTGCACCAAGCAGTATGTGCAAGCATCAGTAACAGATCTGGACACCCATGTAATCTGTAACATGACCCACCTAAGAGGGTGCACTGTACTACGTTTATATCTGCACAGTTGGCACCACTACGCTGGCCGGCCCAGGTCTGGCACCTCCCGCCCTTCGCGATGCTAATCGTTGCGGTATCCCAAGGCTAACCCTGGGTGCCTCCCACACTGACGTACCCGGGTTGGTGCCCCCCACGCGCGGTGCCTGCAGCAAATATCACGTGTTTACAACAATAATACAGCGTGCACACAGAATTGGATTTAATGCACTAATACCCACTCATAAAACGACTCATTAAATACGCTATTTGTGTAAACCTGTCTATTTGTTGTGATGTTTTGGCGAACGGGTGTTAAGCAATCAGAATACAAACAACCATTGTTGAGGTACCATGACAAACCTGGTGAGTTGGCGTTATTACACCAACCGTGGCAGCTGTGTTATCCAACACCGTTTGCGGTGCTAGTTCTTGCGTCATTCCCAGGCTAAAGCTCGGTGCCCCCCACTCCGTCCTTATCGAGCGTGCTTCCCACACTAACGTACTCGGCCTGGTGTCCCCCTCGCGCGGTGCCTGCAACAAATATCACGTGTAACCATTAATACTACAGCCTGCACACAGAATTGGATTTAATGCACTAATACCCACACATAAAACGACTCATTAAATAATCTATTTGTGTAGACCAGTGTATTTGTTGTGGTGTTTTGGCTAAAGGGTGTTGCGCAAACAGAATACAACCCACCATTCTTGAGGTACCATGACAAACCTGGTGAGTTGGCGTAATTACACTAGCCGTGGCAGCTGTGGTATCCACCACCGTTCACGGTGCTAGTTCTTGCGTCATTCCCAAGCTAAAGCTCGGTGCCTCCCACTCCGTCATTGTCGGGCTGGAGCCTCCCTCGTGTGGTATCTGCACCAAATATTAGGTCCACACATTAGCAACACCCCCCCCCCCCCCCCTTTAAAAACAGTGTAGCAATCCCGAACCTGCGGAGTTGGCAATGCTCTACCCTGCGTGGCTTCCTCTTCTACCCGATCCAACTGCCTCAGAAACTGCGTGCTCTGCCACACCGCATCCTCAATGGGTTGTGGAGGTAGAAGTGGTGCACGCGTCACACCCAGCGTATGGTGATGTGCGTCCTTTGAGTGCTCCGTGATTAGGGGTGCGAGTATATCCGCTGCATCGATGATCTGTTGGAAGTCGCGATGTTGGTGAGCCCCGCTCGGATTCCTGCGTACCTCCTCTGCAACCCTCACAGCTAAAGAATGAAGGTCTTTTGCCATGTTGGCGAACCCCTGGTCAAACCCCTGCAGGTGTGCACAAGTTAAAACATCCCCCGCACATGCCACCCCCATTAGTCCCCGTGGTAGTTGATTATGCATACCATTGTCACACCCGGAGTACGTGAGGTCAATGCACCCGGAGTACATGAGGTCGATGCACCTGGATCACGCCGTCCGTGTGAGGCATCCCCTCCAGACATTGGACGTGTGATAAGCGTGGGTGGTGCACGGTTCCGTGGTCCGTCCTGCGCATGCATTACAATGTTATTAGTGTCCCATGTATATCAATAGGTAATGATGGACCCCATTGGTCGGAAATAACCATTATAACCCCATGTTATTAGTGGACTTGTGAACGCACCTGGAGTGGGGCACCGTGTGGTTGACTGGCGAGTGGAGTCCTCCTAGTAGTTTGACGCGGTGAACGCGGTGCTGATTGTTGCAACGGTGCATCCACCTGGCCGTTGCCAAACCCCCCCTCCCCCCCGCTGCAACCTCCCGTTCCTCCCGTGCTCCCAACCCCTTGGAAGTCCACCCATGCGACACCGGGGTGGTCCGTGGGACATCCCTAACGCCAACAACGACTCTGTCAACATATAAGAGCTGCACCAAAACGTTTGCACACATTAAAACACATCTAACAATTAAGAACACATATGAGTCATACGGGATGCTTAACTTACAATTAAGAATAGTAGTGGGCCTAGGAATTTCCCCCGAGTGTTCTGGGCCCACCTAGCATGTGTATTTACCAGCGAACGAAGCAGATACCCACACCAATCCAGCTCCTTAACCATCTTCACGTCATTAAACATGTGAACGGTTCTTTGATTCGCATAGCCATTCAAAGTGCTTGCAACAAGGGTGCTTGCTACTACCACGCAGAAATGACGTTTAAACCACAACCCGCCGTTTGTGTGACTTAACACCCTTGTGGTTAGAGCTTTCACCGTGATATTTCCCCTCCGCTTCTTAACATTACTCCGCCATGCCTTCAAGTCGTGGCCAACTACATGGGTATCACGCTCAGACATTGTAATAGTCCCATTTGGGAGCCCAAGCACAGTCGCCACGTCTCCCTCCGTGACGTTTATCGTCCTCCCGTCACTCAACTCCAAGACCATTTCTTCGGGGTCAAAGTTGTGCGCCACCCAATACCCGAGTCGTGAGGGTAATACCTTCGCCCGGAGGCCCAGCAGTCCCCCCCCCCCCCCCCATGCCCATCGCAATAACATCCTGTTTTTGCCGTGGCGTGAGTGATGTGACCAGTCGCACGAGCTCCCTCGGACCCCCCCCCCCCCCCCCCCCCGTGTCTTGATCTGGGGTAACGGGTCCGCGATTAGTCCTGCATCCCCCCCCCCCCCCCCCCCCCCCCCCCGTGCCGGTTCACGCGTGGGGGTGCTCATTGGTTCTGCGTGCTCTTCTTCCTCTGGGTCACGCGGGGCGGTGTGGTATTCCACATCTGCATCGCTGTCGTCGTCGCTTAACTATCGTCGTCGCTTAACATGATTGGTTGTTGGGCGTCAACACCTGTGGCAACACACAAAGAAACCGGTGAGCACATGAACTAACGCCAATCTTACCTATGATAACATTGTAACCTCGTAGTTGATCAAATTCCAATTATACACTTAATTAGAATGATTATGGCTTTCCAAAAAAAAAAAACCAATAATGAAAATGATTATAAATCCAAAAACTTTTGAATTCTCATATAACTCCTACTGTGCTACAGTGAAGAAAAGGTCTAAGCTTTTATATTGGTTACGGTTGGTAATTTATGGGTGAGTTGCGTCCGTGGGCTTAACCTACTGGTTAGTGCACTATTGTTATGGTGATCAAGAAACTGCATTCTATCAATGGTGATTTGTAGGCAATAATACTACAAAATAATGTTATTGATATTGAAAGTTGTTGAGCACAACCATCATATAATATAATATATAAAAAAAGAAACAAAAAAGAAAAAAGAAGTACAGAATACATGTATTGCAACAAACTAATAGAGAAAAGAGGACCCCAGACATTTGAGAAGTTAGATGTTATTTTGCCTAGGATGTATGTGTACTATGCGTGTTTATTATCCACATATATAGGATTAAAGAGAATACGGTTGTTATTGAAATCACTGTATGAGCAGTTTTGATACCTGATAAACATTATTTTTGTTGTTATTTTAAATAATTTTTTATAGTTAAGTTGCAAATAATTGATTAATTTTTATCTAATTTTATTTATTATTGTCATAAGTAGTTTTGTTAATATTAATCTATTTTAAGATTGTTTTTATTAAATTTATCTATTATTTGAATTATATTAGAACAATAATTCCTTAACCCCAATATAATAAGATTATTATTATTATGATTATTATTTTATTATTATTATTATTAGATTAGATTAGATCTGTTCATTTTGTTAGGATCAGGACTTTAATTAATAAAATTTGAGAGAGGCGCAGCTTCATCCCATCGGCTAACGAAGATTCGGTCCGGTCAGAAGACCCGAAAGAAGAGCCGATCCTCATTCTTCTGCGACATCTATGCCAAGAATTGAATAGTGTAAGTGTTGGAAAAATAGCATTAAAATGATATTTTGAGTGATTATTTTGTGGTACAAATATATGTGGGATCCACTTCTGATTTGGGTCGGGTTAATGTAGATTCGGGTTCTTCGTAGTGGGACGAAGAATTTGATATGATGTACGCTCAAAATGGGTAATAGGTGAATGAGAAATTGATTCTCAAAGTGAACCTATTTGAGAGAAGTCAAAATTTAAGATTAATGCTAATCAAGAATTAGCATTAGATTCGTGCTACTTATGTTTCGTTGTAGCACTTTCGTGTTGTGCCAATCAGGCATGCTAGTATTTAAATTATTAAAACACAATGCATGTGCTGGCAGCACATCACGTGCAACTTAAATTTGATAAGCTTTGAAAGCTTAATTATGGAAATTGGGGTGATGCATTATGCATGAACGAAAGCTTGCATGGACGAAAGTTATGCAATTAAAACATTGAAAGCTTAATTAGTGAATTAAGCTTTTGAGCTCCTTTCGTGTGAGCTACTTTCGTGCTGAGCACGAGTCAATGCTATATGCATTGATTCGTGCTGCACCGTTTCGGTGCTTGCGGACCACTCGGGTGTGGTTTCCGGTCCCAATTTGTTACTTTCAGGTTTGCACGGACTTCTCGGTCACTCAGATATTTTTTAAACTGGTCGTTATGGTCGATACGAATTAATCAGATATTAAGTTCGTGACCGTTGATATTATTTCGATAATAAGTACGACCATTTCAAACGTTATAATTCAATTTTTAAATTGAATTTATGTTGGTTAATGTGTCATAATAATGCTATTAAGTACCAACCTCCTATATAAGAGTGTAGTGGGAGTAGAGTCCTTTTTGAACTGCATAGTGAGAGGCAACAAGTGAGGGAAGAACACGAGAGTACACAACACACAAAAATAAGCATATTTTCTTCTCAAAAACTCTGCTCCTACTCCTTTCTTGCTACTGTGTTTTGCCCGTGCTCTAGTTCGCCGGGTTCGTTCGTTTGGGTGCTCAAACGTCGAACCGTTGTACGTTTTATCCTAGGAAACCTAGGCCACAACGCTCCTAGCACTTTTGGGAGGTGGCAAATAAGGTTTTAAGGAAAGACAGGCACTTTGCCTAACTCGTACATTTCTTTCTTTCTTCTTCTTTCTTGTTTTGGATTATGCTCTAAGCAACAATCCGTTCTTTCTTGTTGTTTTGGAATTATAATCTAAGGATTATATTTTCTTTTTGGTTGATATATATTGGTATATCTTTTTCATAGATATACATGTATATATAACCGTTGGGTCCGTTTTATATATATTGGTGTGTATATATATATTTCGGATATATATCCAATAATATTTTATATATATTTCGTGTGTATATATATAAATATTATTTTACGGATATTAAATCGATTGTGGTTCATTATCTCCAACAATCTTAAAACCTTATTTATTTTGATAATGAACAAATCGTTGGATTCCAAGAGTATTGGATCCGTGAATGTTGCCGGAGGTGCACATTCAAATGGTCGGAACGGCAACGATGTTGCACATTCCGTGATGCCGGTTGACGGCAGCAACGTTGGAAATAATATTTCCATGGGAGTTGCAAAGACACACGATGGTGCTCCGGAGAATTTTGGTTCACGATCCGGTAGACCAGTGGCTAATGGCACACAATTGGTACCTATTGTGTTGTCTAGTGGATCGGCTAAAAGCCACGAAGGATCCTATGATGGTGTAATGACTACATGGTCTGAGGACTATGGTAGTGTTACAAATGACTTCAACCGTAATCGAAGGAAACTCAAGCGGAAGCTTAGGTTTCAAGAAAATTACGAGAAGAAGGAGAAATGCCACTATGAAGCGAACCGTCATCCTGGTGAAAAGGTTGAGGACAACTTCGCTGTGTTTAAGACATGTGGATGGTTGGACGAGTGAGGTCACAACCGAGGTACCCCCGCTGTGCGCTATGGACCACCCTTTGTGGAGTGGACGGTTGAGAATGGAATAAGGCACACGGGTTCGAAGGACTACTACGTAGGAATAAGGAAATGTGTTTCCAATGCAATTTTTCCTATTTATTTATTTGTTAAATAAATGTTGTAGTATCCTTGTGATACATTTTTTATTGTTGAATAAAAAATGAATTGTTCCATTGGGCTATTGAATCATAGTACATACGAATTATTTGATGAAATAATGTTGAATGTATGAAATGATTCAATACGGGTGCGTAGTGCATCACGGAGCATTATGTGGAAAATGCTAAAGCGGCTTAACGGCCGGAACGAAATGTAACAAGCGTGTTACATGTTGAAATCCCGTAACGAACTTCGGTTCTAGTTCATGTAGAACGATACGGATTTCAAGGATCAATTTGTCAAAAATTGGGATAACTATATAATCGTGAGCGTCACAGCTCAAGTGTTGAATATTTTATATAATATTCTAAGAACGATTATATGAGTTTGATTCAACTAGTTGGAAAATTTGGTTGATTTGTTCTCGTTAATTGTGTTATAATTAACTTGATCAAAAATTCCAAATTATACTAGTATATTTAATTTGAGACAAATTGTGTTTTGGTGAATAGTGCTTTTGTAGCACTAATGGAAAGTGCAATTTAATTTGGCACTTTGAAGTGCAAATTAAAACACTGCAATAGTGCTATTAAGCACTAGGTAGAGTGCTTAATTAGGCACTTTCGGCCACTTGGTGGCTGCACCTTTATGTGTTGGAAACTTAAGCATTTGGTGCTTTGGTAAAAGCAATAAAGGTGCTAGATTATGATTGGTCTTAATGCTAATCTACTTAGCTTAAACCTTTCGTATGTGGCTAATTAAATTTAGCATTGTAAAAGTGTTATGTGATTAGCACGAAAGGAGGTTTTGGTTAATTGTGTAATTAACTAATAATCCTTGTGCTAGGTAGCACTTGAATTATAAATTAAGCAACCGAATGTTGCTATGAGTTTATAATTTAAAGCAATAGAGATTGCTTTGGAATCGATGTGTTAGTTTGGCAGCATTGATTCGTGCCTTGTGTAGCATGTTTCGTGCGTCACTACTAAGCACTGATTCGTGCTTCAATTTCTGGAAGTACTGATTCGGGTTTGTGGCCTTTCGGTCAAAGCCGAATGGATTCGTGAGGGCTAATCTGTTAGCACCTACGAGATGTGTTGGCGTGTAACACATGTTTACTCTTTAAAGAATAAAAGGAGAAAAACCAAATTAATCGTGGATTAATGCAGTTATGAACAATCGATGTAGTGAATATGAAACACCTGTTGGTGATTTCTGCGAAAGCATTGGTATCGTACTCGAGCGTACGACACGGTATTCACCTCAATCCAGCGTTGTTGCCGAACATAAAATATCAAGACGTTGATAAGTTCGGGTCTACCTCAAAGTATGAGGGTGAGACAATACTTTGGACAAGTAAATACCTTTTAAATAAGGTTACCCACATGGAATTCTTACGAATTGTGGGTACGTAGGAAGTTTCCTTCTAATGCCCAAAATGTGGGGGTGTCTTGCCAAAGGTGTGTATTGGTTCTTAGTACACGAGTCCAAGAGTTTGGATGTACATAAGAACACGAAAGATTGATTCAAGAAATTCATCGTTCTTGGAAGATGTATTTTTGTGAAGGATCAATAAAGGACCTAGCACGTTGAAAGGAACTTTCGGCGTGACTATGGTTGAAGGGTGTGAAAGAGAACCCGAGCTCAAAGCTAGACGTTGCAAAAGAGCCAGGATTGAAAAATCCTTTGGTCCATATTTTCTGACGTACATGTTAGAGTGTGATGCGCACAATCTAACTTGTTTACTAGAAAATAAATTGGATTTTCTGACATGGTTGTTAGAAAACGAGCCTCGAACGAATGTAGAAACATTACTTCTACAGATGGACCAACCCGAGAGAGGCTACCGAGAGTGAAGTAGATTCTATCTTAAAGAATCATACTTGGAACTGGTTGTTCTTCCTCTAGGTTGTAAAACCTCGGGATCCTAAGTGGATCACTATTCGGAAGATAAAACTGGTTGGTTATATTGAATTAAAATGGCCGGGCTTGTAATTTTAGATTACATGCAACGCGAGTGCCACAATTACTTCAATATATATTCTCTTGTGATGAGAATGAAATCCATTAGGATGATACTTCCCAAGAGCTGTTTAGCGAGACTTGGAAGTTCATCGAAATAGATGTATCGCTTTCTTAATAGACATGGAACAACCCGAGGGTTTTGTGGTTCCGCGCTATGGAAAGAAAGTGTGTAATTGGTGAGATCATTGTATTGTTCGAAACAATTGCCTTAGTGTTTGGCATGTGAGGTTTTGATCATGCAATGATGACCAACGAGTTTAGTATAAATAAAGTGACTAAATGCCTATGTAATGCGTACGATAGACGAGGTAATCACTGATTATTTATACACGATAAACTCAACGTGGGTAGTAACGATCACAGGATCAATTCTACCTTAAACATGTTAAATTCAAATTTGACATGAATGCATGGGATTGACAGATTTAATCTTCGAGGTTAAAATCGTGTGAAGGCTGTATGGTCTCGTGGTAGGTCAATCTCATTGAGTTGATTGAATCCTTGTAAAGGGATGATAATCAAGTGGCTTGGACACCGTTAGATACTAACATACAACTAGCTAATAATCACAGAGATTGTACTTCTCGTGGAAAGTACATTCAGATTATTGGTAGTTTAATTGTATCTAATGGGTTTTACTAGGCCGGATATTGCCTTTGTGGTTAACGAACTCGGTAGACATACGAGTAACCCTAGTGTTACGCACTAGAAGGCAATAGTGGAAGTTATGAGATACTTATGTACGCTTGTGACTTTGGACTGCACAACGTGGGATATCTAGCCGTACTTGGAAAGTATAGCACGGATATTAAAGGACGCTAAGTCCATCAAAAGCTACGTCTTTACGTAGGCCAGTGCAGTCGGTTGGACGGAAATTCTCGAAATGAATTTGTGATAGCTAAGATCCGACGGGATCAAAGCTGAGAGCCTTACACTCGTGTCGTGAGCGAGTAGGCCGAATGGCTATGCCATTATTTCGAGAATGTTCCTAGTGGTGAACTCGTACCTCCAATTTGTGTGCATTGCGATAATCAAGCCAAAATTGGTTAAAGTACAGAGTTAAATGTGGAATGGTAAGTCTAGACTTATAAGTCGTAGATATAATACCATTAAACAATTTCTCACAATGGGGGTTATCTCTATTGACTACGTGATGTCAAATGATAACGTAGCGGCCGCTAACTAGCTAACCCGAGGGTAAGCAAATGGTTGTGGAGAAATTGGAACGAGGAATGGGTCTAAAGCCCTTGGACTAAAAGTTCTATAGTGGATACCCAACCTAGCTGGCACCTAGGTTCAATGGGACAACTAAATTATGGAACGGAGCGTGTCACTGTGGGGGTCTCGGACTCCCTACCACTCCTCGTTAGAAACAGTGACTCCCGCGCAAGGTTAGCATGTTGATGCTTTAATGATTCGAATGTCGGTTGACATGTGTGAGTATGCGGGATACTCGGAAAAGAATCACCTATGTGAGAGAGAAGTGAGGGTCGCTTCAAAGGAGAATTGATGGGCACAATTCTTCACAAACTCTTGCAGAACCAGGACGGTGACCCACGACCAAAATGGGCACACTCATGAGAACAGAGCATGGTTGGGAGGTTCCTGTGTGAGATATGTCATCGTCTACACAAACGGCAGTCGGTTCAAAGACATCGCGTTCTACCGTACAGCCAGTAGAGTAAACATATCTTCACAAGGGAAGGTTCAAAGGGTATAGTGATCCCTACCTATCCTATGCAGGGATCGACCGTTAAACACAGTTGTTTCCGATTTCAAAATACCCTGAAATTCAATTTTCATTCATGTGGGGGATTGTTGGAAAAATAGCATTAAAATGATATTTTGAGTGATTATTTTGTGTTACAAATATATGTGGGATCCACTTCTGATTTGGGTCGGGTTAATGTGGATTCGGGTTCTTCGTAGTGGGACGAAGAATTTGATATAATGTACGCTCAAAATGGGTAATAGGTGAATGAGAAATTGATTCTCAAAGTGAACCTATTTGAGAGAAGTCAAAATTTAAGATTAATGCTAATCAAGAAATAGCATTAGATTCGTGCTACTTATGTTTCGTTGTAGCACTTTCGTGTTGTGCCAATCAGGCATGCTAGTATTTAAATTATTAAAACACTATGCATGTGCTGGCAGCACATCACGTACAACTTAAATTTGATAAGCTTTGAAAGCTTAATTATGGAAATTGGGGTGATGCATTATGCATGAACGAAAGCTTGCATGGACGAAAGTTATGCAATTAAAACATTGAAAGTTTAATTAGTGAATTAAGCTTTTGAGCTCCTTTCGTGTGAGCTACTTTCGTGCTGAGCACGAGTCAATGCTATATGCATTGATTCGTGCTGCACCGTTTCGGTGCTTGCGGACCACTCGGGTGTGGTTTCTGGTCCCAATTTGTTACTTTCGCGTTTGTACGGACTTCTCGGTCACTCAGATATTTTTTAAACTGGTCGTTATGGTTGATACAAATTAATCAGATATTAAGTTCGTGACCGTTGATATTATTTCGATAATAAGTACGACCGTTTCAAACGTTATAATTCAATTTTTAAATTGAATTTATGTTGGTTAATGTGTCATAATAATGCTATTAAGTACCAACCTCCTATATAAGAGTGTAGTGGGAGTAGAGTCCTTTTTGAACTGCATAGTGAGAGGCAACAAGTGAGGGAAGAACACGAGAGTACACAACACACAAAAATAAGCATATTTTCTTCTCAAAAACTCTGCTCCTACTCCTTTCTTGCTACTGTGTTTTGCCCGTGCTCTAGTTCGCCGGGTTCGTTCGTTTGGGTGCTCAAACGTCGAACCGTTGTACGTTTTATCCTAGGAAACCTAGGCCACAACGCTCCTAGCACTTTTGGGAGGTGGCAAATAAGGTTTTAAGGAAAGACAGGCACTTTGCCTAACTCGTACATTTCTTTCTTTCTTCTTCTTTCTTGTTTTGGATTATGCTCTAAGCAACAATCCGTTCTTTCTTGTTGTTTTGGAATTATAATCTAAGGATTATATTTTCTTTTTGGTTGATATATATTGGTATATCTTTTTCATAGATATACATGTATATATAACCGTTGGGTCCGTTTTATATATATTGGTGTGTATATATATATTTCGGATATATATCCAATAATATTTTATATATATTTCGTGTGTATATATATAAATATTATTTTACGGATATTAAATCGATTGTGGTTCATTATCTCCAACAGTAAGGAGAAGCAGTCGAAGGCTATAAATAAAGTTCGGTCGAAGATCTTCAGCGAACCTCCTCACCCGCCATTTATCACTTTCATCACCGACCTACACAAAATTCATTCGTCATCATCACCATTCTTCATCATCAATCGAGATCGGGAACCAATTTCCGGAGATTTCCGGCGGTGGTTCGCGGCAATTTCCGCGCTGCAATTTCAGTCCAGCAGCAGCAGACTCTAGGCAGCGCAGATCAGACCATATTTGCGGCAATTCTGGCGAGCAAGAAGTTTTGATCATTCAGGTTCTTGTTTGTGGGCATTGAATTAGCTTTAATTAATTAATATAAATTAGAGTAATAGGCAATTCATGAATGATTTACTGTAATGCTTAGTTGGAGTGTTCTACTGAAACATTGAAACATTTACCACAATTCTAGCTGATTATGATTAATTGTTTTAATTATTAGTTTTACTTATTAATTTGAATTCTTGACTTGAGTAATTAATTTCTTACTAATGTATTGTCAATCAATTGATTTTGCAGTAATTTGATTTTAATATTGCCAAATTAATTATATTTTATCTTACTATTTAAGTTGCATTGAGATTAATTAAATTGAATCTGGTTAATTAGATTTTATTAGTATGCTTGTGAGAAGTATTGAGTAAACACCATACATTTAATTTCATGTTCCTATGCTTTTCTGGTTTAATTGTTCTTTGAATTTCTGCTTAGTATTCTTTTTGGTTTAATTATTTTAGCAATTGAATTAGCCTTCGTATTTATTCTGAGCACTTTCGTTAAGTTATTTTAACTTCAAGAATTTAAGTTATTAAATTGCTTAGTATCAATTTCCTGTGGGATTCGACCCTTGCTTTTTGCACCTTATTACTACACTGACTCGTGCACTTGCGAGGACATTATAACAAAATTGTCCAACAATACCTCACGTCATTAAAGACATTATGTTAGTTAAACTAACACTGAATTTTTAATTTTAACTACCAAAACGAAACCACACGTCCGTTTAATTACCGGAATCATTAATGCAGTAGTGCTGTGTAACCGGGTATCTCGAGTAGACTACGAACAAGGCACAATAATAACACAAAGCTCCTCAGGGTGTAGTTGTGCATTGTTAGGTGCTTAATGCGTGTATTATTGAGTGTGGGCGGTGCACTACAAATACTATACTCTTGTAGATCCTATCGAGTTTATTCCATTTGCTAGATTTCAATAAAAGAGGAAAGCATATTCGGATGCAATATAGAAGCTAGAGCACGACAAGGTTGAGTCTAATTATTCAAACAACACTGAGAAATTCAGCCAAGAGGTAGGCTCTAGTTGATGCATTTATCTAGTCATATGTATGCTAAGGTACATATGATTGAATATATCACTCAAATATCCAGAAGTAACTAAATATCCAGAAATAACTATAATAAGATAGTCATATATGCTGTGATCCACACAAGTAACTAACTTCCAAAATCCAATTCAAGAATTAATAGTAAAAATGAGAAAGGTGAGGTGAAATTTTGTAGTTAATTACAGTAGTGCATTACTTGGACACTTTTGGGCCTTGGCAAGACGTTGTTTTGTTTTTTAATAAGAGTTCCTCTTTTCTTTCTAAAAATAAAAAATAAAAAAATTACAGTAGTGCATTTCAAACCACCCCATAATGCATTCACAAATATTTAATCGTGTACACACATGAGTGCACTATTATAGCTTCTAAATGCATGACAGTTATTTGTGTATGCAGTATTACACATTTTTAAATGCACCACTGTAAATCATTATTTTCTACAGATATTTTTGTATGCACTATTACACATTTTTAAATGCACCACTGTAAATCATTTTTAAATGCACCACTGTAAATTTGAAAAATGGAAACATAGGATTAGTTTGCTCGTGTATTTCTAAAGGATTAGTTTGCTGCTGCCATTTTCTTCTTTCCTTGTTAATAAACTGAAGGAAGAGCTGCATGGTTTTGAAGTTATCTTGATGCATTTGAGTCCGGTATGACTGCGTTTATCTCCCTGCATCGTTTAGAATATATTACGGGGTATATCGTATATTCCTTGCATTGTTCATAGCTCTTTTGATACAATTTTGATACAACAGTGCTGATACAATTCTGTAGTTAATTACAGTAGTGCATTACTTGGACACTTTTGGGCCTTGGCAAGACATTGTTTTGTTTTTTAATAAGAGTTCCTCTTTTCTTTCTAAAAATAAAAAATAAAAAAATTACAGTAGTGCATTTCAAACCACCCCATAATGCATTCACAAATATTTAATCGTGTACACACATGAGTGCGCTATTATAGCTTCTAAATGCATGACAGTTATTTGTGTATGCAGTATTACACATTTTTAAATGCACCACTGTAAATCATTATTTTCTACAGATATTTTTGTATGCACTATTACACATTTTTAAATGCACCACTGTAAATCTTTTTTTTTTCTTTAATTTTCTAACATTGACCAAGATATCTTCTAATCCATGCAGCTCTTCCTTTGGTTTACTAACAAGGAAAGAAGAAAATGGCAGCAGCATCATTGATTTGGGACTTACCCTTAAGGTTATAAACCCTTAGACTTATCATCTATCTCCACCTCATGGTACGGTTTTGACCTTAATTAGCTTGGTTAATCCCCTGAACATTATATTTCTGTGTTTATTTCTATTGTAAAACAGACGCGAAAAGGCCTTTTACAATAGACACAACTACCTGTTTTTGGTCCTATGTTTCCATATTTTGAATTTTTCATAATTCTTTAGAGAAAACATGGGGCATTCCTCCTGCGATTAAACATACCATAAAGATTCTTCCTATACTTAATAGTTTGGCTTAATTGAGCATAATTAATTGTTTGACTTGGTTAAATAACCAATACACGTGTTTGATTAATTTGCTTTTTGTAACAAGTTATTGTGCCAGCAAAATGCTAAAATCTAAAAAGTAGCTAACTAAAATGGCAATATAAGATATACTCCGTAATGTATTACTCATACAAACCGGCACATTTCATATGGATTATTTGGTTGACACTATAAATTTTACATATTACCTAGAAGAAAAATGTCAACAAACATACGAACATTGCAGGGAGATAATGCATTCATAATTCATTAGGTACCCAACATAAAGTCTACAAACCAGCAGATTACTAGTGCACCATGCAGACAACACATTAAGTGCATACCACTTTCTATTTCAGATTACCAATGCATAGGCTACGGAATTGCAAGATCTCATACTCTGTTCACAGCTATGTTTGTCCATACAATGACTAGAACAAGATCATACAAGAAGAGAATTTTATTTATCTATATACTCTTTTGGAGAGAGAGGGGAGTTTGGCAGTATACTATACGATACACCCCAAAATTGTATCTAAAGAGCTATGAACAATGCAGGGAATATACGATATACCCCGTAATATATTCTAAACAATGCAGGGAGATAAACGCAGTCATACCGGACTCAAATGCATCAAGATATCTTCAAAACCATACAGCTCTTCCTTCAGTTTATTAACAAGGAAAGAAGAAAATGGCAGCAGCAAACTAATCCTTTAGAAATACACGAGCAAACTAATCCTATGTTTCCATTTTTCAAATTTTTCATAATTCTTTATACGATATACTCTGTAATATATTGCTCCTGTTCAGTAGCCTGCATGTATTAATCAAACAACCCGGCATATTTCATATGGATTATTTGGTTGTCACTATAAATTTTACATATTACCTAGAAGAAAAATGACACCAAACATATGAACATTGCAGGGAGATAATGCATTCATATTTACAGTATCTCCCACACGCCTCAACAATTATAGTGAATGTAGTCGGCACAACCCTCACCTCACCTTCCCTTCACAATTGCAGAAACAATTCAAACCCACCCCCCAAGGACCCCACTTTCATATACCGATTTTAAGAATGTAAATTACTCAATATCCAAAATTAATAAAATATGCCAAGAACAAATTAGCACTATTGTTCAACACGCCAGTACACAGCCGCAAAAGGAATTTGCAATTCCAATCAAGAAATTACCCAACATAGCTTCACCACACCAGCATAACGTGAAACGCACCACAAAAAATTCCCAGACCACACATGCACAAATCAGTGAGTTGACCAGGAGTAAATTTCGACTGAACACAACTACAAACTGTGATCAACGGAACTAACCTGCTACATCCGACCGGTGCGACGCCTGATGCCTCGCAACAACCCTAGAAGCTATCCCGGAAGCAGCCCTGCCGACACCCCCAACCGCCGTCGAATTCGTCGGACGGTAGCCAAGACGCCGTCTGTGTGCCCGGGACACTGCAGCCACCCTGTGCAGCCCACGCGACGGCGGAGTCGCAGGCGACAATGGCTGCCTCGGCCTACCACTGGAACGAGTCATCACGCCATCGGAAACCAACGCTTCGCCGGAGAGTGCAGGGCACCGCGACAATTGACTTGTCGAGCTGAGGAGCCGGCTAACACAACGACTAAACGCAAAACAAAACCCACAAAACGCTCGCATAACGAAATTACCCTCCCGCTCCTGACTAATGCATTTGTGCGCTATAGTGTAGCTAATTGGGTAATGCGCAGTGCACTCGACTAGCGTGCACCCCCAATTATGACCACCGATCAAACAACGTGCACGGCTGGAGATAGTGCCACTACAAGAAAAATGCACATAGACAACACTAGAAAGACAACAGTTTTTAAGAAAAGTGTTGTCTTTTGTATAAAAGACAACAGTTTGGTCCAAAACCGTTGTCTTTGATGCAACACTTTTGTCAAAGACAACGGTTTTTACTTAACCGTTGTTATAAGTGTGTTGTCTTTGTGCATTTTGTGAAAAGACAACACTACAACGACAACGGTTTTTTAAAACTGTTGTCTATGTGCGTTTTTTTTTTTAAAAAAGACAACGGTTTTTTTAACCGTTGTCGTTGGTGTGTTGTCTTTAAGAGCATTAGAATACACAACACTAGAAAGACAACGGTTGTTTAAAACCGTTGTCTTTGTGCGCTCTTTTTTTTTAACAAAGACAACGGTTTTATTTAACCGTTGTCGTTGGTGTGTTGTCTTTAAGCGCACTAGAATACACAACGCTACAAAGACAACGGTTTTTTTAAACCGTTGTCTTTGCGCATTATTATTTTTTAAAAGACAACGGTTTTATTTAACTGTTGTCATTTATGTGTTGTCTTTAATAGCACTTGAATACACAACACTACAACGACAACAGTTTTATATAACCGTTGTCGTTGCGCGTTCTTTATTTGTTTAAGACAATAGTTTTATTTAACCGTTGTCTTTGGTATGTTGTCTTTAAGCGTATTTGAACACACAACACTACAAAGACAACAGTTATAAAAAATCGTTGTCTTTGCGCAATATTATTTTATAAAAGACAACGGTTTTATTTAACCGTTGTCATTTATGTGTTGTCTTTAATAGCACTTGAATACACAACACTACAACGACAACGGTTATATAAAACCGTTGTCGTTGCGCGTTCTTTATTTGTTTAAGACAACGGTTTTATTTAACCGTTGTCTTTGGTATGTTGTCTTTAAGCGTATTTGAATACACAACACTACAAATACAACGGTTATAAAAATCGTTGTTTTTGCACATCATTATTTAATGAGTTGTATAAAGCAAAGATAAGGATGTTAATAACAAGAGTCAAACCTTTAACCTCAAACTTAACAAATAAGGTTTAACCAACTAAGCAACATAAACTCTTGTGTTTGAATGTGCAACATTTAGTATATAACTGGGTTGCTTCTGTGTTGTTTGTGAAAACCAAGACAACAATTTTAGAAAATAATTAAAGGATCCCTTAGAAAGAATAGAACCCAAGACCTCTAACATAATAAACTAAGCTAAACCCACCAAACCAAATCAACACTTCTGTACTCAAGTAAACTAATATATATACTTGATATAACCAATTTTCTTATGTGTTGTCTTTGAGACCCAAGACAATGATTGTATAAAATAGGTTAAGGATGCCACCACAAAAGATAGAACCCAAAACCTTTAACATAACAAACAAAGCCAAATCCACCAAACCACACCAACTCTTGTGTACTAAAGTGTTACACCTTATCTTTTAGCTATTATATCCTGAGTGTTAACAAGAATAAAAATGTAATTAAATTTTTTTGTCCAAATATATTGCATAAAAATTTAACAAATAAAGAATACAATTCAAAAGTTAATTTAATAGTTATATTTTTGTTCATATTTAAATATAAAATTATTCACCAAAATTTCAAAGTCAATTCATTAAAGTTTTATTTTCATATTATAATTAAGACCAATCTATGAATTCAAAAAAAAAATAAAAATATCAAGTATAAAAAACAATAGATTATATCTATAATATTTTTTAAAAAAAATTTGGGCACCCAAAATTGAGATACGTGGAAAATGAATATGAAATAGTAGTTGATCGATGCCGTACAGTTAGCTATCACAAATTATGTCGTACATTGATCAAAGTCCACTAACGGCACCGTTACCGTGTCCACACTACAGTGTGGACACGGGTCCATAGCATAACGATTGGTTAGCTATATCCCATTTCTTTTGCCATGATCTTAGCTTTGTAATATAATTGGGCCGCGAGTTGTCGGTAATAAACCTCGGGGTATTAAAGGGCAAATTATGCTGGGCAACTGTTCTATGTTCATAATAGCTGAACAATGCATTGTGAACACGAGTCCAAAACGTACGACGTCGTTTTCAGGGAACTTTGATTTTGTCTCGCCGTTAACGGTGTTATTAATTTGTGGGATTATGAATGTATAGTTATGACTTTATGAATGTACAGTTATGGAATTATATATGAATGTACAAATATGGAATTATGAATGTACAATTATGGAATTATGAACACAGAGCTCTGACATTATGAACATATAGTGATAAAATTATGAACATAGAGCTATAAAATTGTGAATATATAGAGCTTCGAAAATTATGACTTTATAGTTATTGAATTATGAATGTACAGTTACGGAATTATGAACATATGCTCCTATAATGAACATAGAGCTATATCCCATTTCTTTTGTCGCGATCTTTGTAATATAATTGGGCCGCCAGCTGTCTGGGTAATAAACCTCCGGGTAATAAATGACAAATTATGCTGTGCAACCGTGTGCACCATGCATGATGCACACTGTTCTATGTTCATAATTACCGAACTATATATTCATAATTTTTGAAATTCATATTCATAATGATTGAACTATATATTCACAATTACAAAACTTTATGTTCATAATTTTCGATGTTCATATTCCCAATTGTTGAACTCTGTATTTACAAATCACAAAACTATATGTTCATAATTTGATAACTATACAGTTTAGAAATTATGAATCAACAATACAGAAATTATGAATCTGTAGTATAGAAATTATGAATCTATTGCATAGAAATTATGAATCTACCTATTTAAATTATGAATCTACGCTTTAGAAATTATGAATCTAGAGTAAAGATTTTATGAATCTACAGTATAGAAATCTGTGAATCTCGCGTTCTGTACCTATATACCCGGTACTATTTTAATTGGGTCTAGTGACCTGGGTAATAAAACTAATATTTTCTTACCCTGTTCTATATCTATATTGTCCGGTTTAATTGGGTCGTTCCGGATGCCGCAAAAAATTTATTATTATTTTATTAGAGAGCGCGAAAAATCAACCCAAAATTTAGCCCTACCCGCCCAAACTTAGAAAATTTTCATTTCGCCCCATTTTATTCCTCGATCAAGAGAGTTCTACCCCCAATATTCCAAAATTTCATTTCGCCGATCAGGAGAGTTCTTCGCTGCCATCCCTCTGCCGACGACGACAACCAACAGCCACCGCCTCAGCCTCAGCCACACTCGCCGCCGCCCTTCATCTCGCCCTCTCATTTCCGAGACCTCCTGCCGCCGCTCTTCCTTCGCCGACGACGACGGCCGACAGCCACAGCCTCAGCCTCAGTCACACTCGCCGCCGCCGCTCTTCCTTCTACAGCTCTCTGTTAAGTGCACAGGCCTCATTGTAAGTCTAATCTTGCTTGTCTTTCTGTTTTTTTTTTCATTCCAGTCTAATCTTCCTTCTATACAGCTCTGTTATATGCATGCTATTTAGGTTTCACTCTTTGTGGTTAAAGAAAAGGTCTCAATTTCTTTAAAAGATTTGTTTGTGTGAATTGTTGTTGCTTTGATTTGCTTTTGAATTTTGCATTTGGATAAAATCTGGGCTAGTCTCATATTGTTTTAATCTGCTTTAATTTTTAAGGTTTTGCTTCTGTTTTTGCAATGATGAACAAGATTAATTCATATTTCTTAAGCAAATTTAATTATATGTGTGTTAAAAGATCTTCTATTATGTGATGTTAATTAGGCTGCATTGATTGTATAGAAATTGTTATGTTGTGGAACCGTATCCACCTTGCAAAGGAGTTCTATAATCTTACTTATGCACATGAGTAACTTGAAAGAGATGGTGTGTTACTTGAAAGAGAACTTCAATTTCTGAGGTAAATAAACAAGCTAAGTTCTGAGGGATTCTCACTACCAAACCAATCATTGCATGTCTAGTATTATGCTTTCCTTACTTAGTGAAACACTTTGCATGTTTAAGGAAAAGTTGAAATGGATACACGAATGGGAGCTGCTCCTGCACCAAATCAAGTTCTGGTGAGTTCAGTATTATGCTTTCCTTACTTAGTGAAACACTTTGCATGTTTAAGGAAAAGTTGAAATGGATACACGAATGGGAGCTGCTCCTGCACCAAATCAAGTTCTGGTGAGTTCAGGTAATTGCATTTTCTTGATATTCAACTTAGTTTAATCATGCATATAGTGGAGTCTTGTTGATACGTTCGTTTCTTGTGCTTTAGTGAAATTATGCCTCGGATTAAAGATTTAAAGCTAAAAAAATGCTTTCTCCTTCCTTCTTTACTTGAGTTTCAAGTTCAATGTTGGAAAAGTTGTAAACCTTTAGTTCTAATAAAATGCTCTAAATGTTATTCTGTGGTGAGGGAGTCTACATTATATTAGTATTTGAATCCTTGTTGTGCTTGCATCATTTGAAAATTTATGAGTCTGTGAGTTGAACACAAGTCATATGAGTGTTTGTAGGGAAGTTTGTCATTGTCTTGGAATGGTAGTCTATAGCAGGCACTCATATATACAGCCATACAGGATGAGCTCATACCTCCTATGAGGTTGTTGTCATGGAAATTGTCACTGCAAAGATGAACATTCATAATGGGTGTCCAAATCTGCATTCAATATAAACAGGACACAAGCTGATTGAATGATTTAGTGGTGATGCAGTTGTACATTATATGCCTTGTAAAATGAACTGTTTGATTTTTCCTCATGTCCACTTAATTGCTGGTGGATGAATAATTTTGATATGAAGTTACAGCATTCCCATATGTTAGCTTGGATTGAGATAGAAGTATTTTCTAGATTTAGTTAGCTTTCCCAGAAGGTGGACCATAATATCAAACAAATTGTCAGATGCTTTGTTGAAGTATTCAGATGCTTTCTATTCTACAAACTGCAGGCGCTCATTTCTAGAGCAGAAGTTGGCAAGCTTAGATTTGCCAAAGTAGGAGCAAAAGGTTCTTCTCAAGGACTTGGAACGTAAAGAGACAAAATATATACGTTTCCAAGTATGTTTAGATTATCTTTTTAGATTTAAATATATTATGCACCTATAAGTTCAATAAATAAATTTTTTTTTTTAGCCATTAGCATTATATTTCTTGCAAAAATGGTTGCTAAAGTACATATAAACAACACTTAACTTTACATATTAAAAAACATGTTTACCTAGTAGATATACTTTTCCCAACCAACCCTTATTTCTTCACTATGTAAAGTTGATTGTTGTGTATTTATGTTTTTGATCAACTATAATTGATCCTTAACTTTATCATCAGTTCTCAAACTTTTCCCTTTGAATTACCTAATTTTCAGTTTTGTGTTCCTATTTTAGGCTATACTTTGCAATTCATTAGGCTCTTGAACCTTTCACCATTGGCTCTTGGACCATTTTAATCATTTGGAAATTTCACCAAGGGCTTTATATACAAGGCTGCTTGACAGCTGCTCTTCTGGCAAGTCTGATTTTGTATGGCAAATTTGTGTTTCTTTAAATGTTCTTCTCTTCTTTTGTGAAACCACCCTCATCCTCTTAATCTTTAAAGTGATCAAACTCCTTAATGAACTAGTAAAGGCTTGTCCCATATTAGAGAAATATTGTAAGCTCTAATAGTCTAATTACCTCATCTTACCATAGCTGGTTTTTCATACGGATATGATGAATTCAATGTTTCCCAGGCTAACTTTTCTGAAAGTTCTGTTGATACAGATTGTTATTGCATTTCCTTATCGAAGGAATGGCGAAATTGTAAGCTGCAAATACCGGGATATAAACAAAAGAAAAAGATTTTGGCAGGTGCTTGTCAATACCATTTCTTTAGCTAAGAAACACATTGATTTTAAAGCTTGATATAGTGCTACAGTTTATTTTCTAAACTCCACTAGCTGCATTCACACATTATTCATATTATGATTATTATCCACATTTATTGATTCAACCCTTATTGTGTCTTATCTGTAAGGCTAACCTCTTCACCTTTGAGTTGGGGAAATTCCCTCTTAATTCTTTCATTATAAAAAGTGGTGACTACTATTCAGATTTTTCATTTTAAGATTTTCTTCTATTTATTGTTCTTGATGCTTTTGATTCTAAACTATGAATATCATTTGCTTTTTATTTTGTTTTTTGGCACAGTGTTACGTTACTAATCTCTTATTGTTGTGCCATTGTTACTTTTAGGAAAGTGACACTGAAAGGATATTGTATGGATTGGATGATATAACGGGAGCAAGTGATATAATTATTGTAATCTCAAGTCTCTTAAATTTTCCTCTTTATAGAAGCACTTAAGGATTGTGCTCTTTATAAATGCCTACTCTTTTATTGCAGATTGAGGGTGACAAAGCAATTATTGATCTGGTGCGTTCTGAATGAGCCGATATTCTATGAAGATATTAGAGTAGGTATGATTTGATCATTAGAACGTTGTGATCATTTAGACTTGGTTCGTGGAATTGTTTTTTGTAGTATTATGACTTGGATGATATATGATTCGATTAGAATTGGTCATGGAAGTATTTAGACTTGTTATTTTGAACCTTAGCTTGTGCAAAATTATGTAACTACACTTGGCCATGGTTTATGGATAAATTGATTTTTTATATGATTAAAATTTAAGCAGGTTAAAAACGGTTAAAAACCGTTAAGATAACGGTTAAAAACCGTTGTCTATTTTACAATAGACAACAGTTTGAAACTGTTGGCTTTTGTACAATAGACAACAGTTGAAACTGTTGTCTTTTTTACAAAAGACAACAGTTTATTGGCGTGACTTTTAACAACAGCGATTTCAACAACACACAATAGACAACAGTTAAAAGCCGTTGTCTATGTGCATCACTTTTAACAACATCGGTTTCAACAACATTGAATAGACAACGGGTCAAAAACCGTTGTCGTTGGTAGAAAAGACAACGGTTAACCGTTGTCTATGTGCGTGACTTTTAACAACACCGATTTCAACAACACTTAATAGACAACGGTTAAAAAACCGTTGTCGTTGGTAGAAAAGACAACGGTTAATAACCGTTGTCTATGTGCGTGACTTTTAACAACACCGGTTTCAACAACATTTAATAGACAACGGTTAAAAAACAGTTGTCGTTGGTAGAAAAGACAACGGTTAATAACCGTTGTCTATGTGCGTGACTTTTAACAACACCGGTTTCAACAACACTTAATAGACAACGGTTAAAAAACCGTTGTCGTTTCTAGAAAAGACAACGGTTATTAACCGTTGTCTATGTGTGTGACTTACAACAACACCGGCTTCAACAACACTTAATAGACAACGGTTAAAAAACCGTTGTTGTTTCTAGAAAAGACAACGGTTAAAAAACCGTTGTCTATGC
Organism: Ipomoea nil; assembly: GCF_001879475.1. Lineage (NCBI taxonomy): Eukaryota > Viridiplantae > Streptophyta > Magnoliopsida > Solanales > Convolvulaceae > Ipomoea > Ipomoea nil. The sequence continues at coordinate 1,310,449 of NW_017619038.1, forward strand.
GCGGGACTTACAACAACACCGGCTTCAACAACAGAAATTATACCCCTACGACAACGGTTATTAACCGTTGTCTATGTGCATTTTTCTTGTAGTGTGCACAAATGCATATGATAATGAAAATGCACATCTGAACAGTTTTCTACATATATATATATATATATATATATATATATATATATATATATATATATATATATATGTATATATATATATATATATATATATATATATATACATATATATACATATATATATATATATATATATGTATATATGTATATATATACATATATATACATATATATATATATATATATATGTATATATGTATATATATACATATATATACATATATATACATATATATACATATATATACATATATATACATATATATATATATACATATATATATATATATACATATATATACATATATATATATATATATATATATATATATATATATATATATATATATATATATATATATATATATATATATATATATATATATGGCTGCGGTCAGGTGCAAACTGCTCGTCCGGGAAAGAACTAAGAACCATCCAGTGCGCGTCATGTGTCCAGATCTAAGTGCACCTGACGTTATAACTAGGTGCACCTATAGTTATAAGGATGAGGATTATGATATCTGAATAATCAGTAATAGTAGTCTGTATAGGAGTATATGAATACAAGAATATTAGTCCTACCACAACACAACACCTAGTGACATTAGACTTCCTAACACACCCCCTCAAGCACAAGGTAGAGAGGAAACATTGAGCTTGTCAAGAATGAGGATATAACGCGGACCAGGCAAAGCCTTGGTGAAAACATCTGCAACCTGATCCTTAGTGGAAATAAAATTAACCTGCAGTTCCTTCTTGGCCACTTTGTCACGGACAAAATGATAGTATATCTCCACACATGCTTCGTCCGAGCGTGAAAAACTGGGTTGGCACATAAGTAAGTAGCACCCAAGTTGTCACACCAAAGAGGAGGCAATCTCGGGCGCAGACCAAGCTCGATCAACAAAGAGACCAACCAGGTAACCTCTACCGACACGTCAGCAAGTGCCTTGTACTCAGCTTCAGTCGATGAACGCGCAACAGTGCACTACTTCCGACAGGTCCACGAAATCAAATTACAGCCAAGAAAAACCGCAAATCCACTCGTAGACTTTCAATCAACCGGATCGCTAGACCAATCCGAGTCAGAGAACGCATGCACAGCAACTGAAGAAGACTGTCGAATATGCAGACCATAGTGAAGAGTGCCATTAACATACCGTAACACACGTTTGAGCATATACCAGTGTTCAGTCGTCGGAGAGTGCATGTGCTGACACAACCGATTCACCGCATAAGACAAGTCCGGGCGCGTAACCGTCAGATACTGCAAAGCCCCTGCAAGACTCCGGTAGCGTGTCGGATCCTCACAAGGAACGATAAGATCAGCGGATAGCCGAGATAGGGACACCGGAGTTGCTAAAGGTTTGCAATCCACCATACCTACACGATTCAATATGTCACGCATATACCTGTGCTACAAAAGAAGCAGTCCGCCATGCCAAGGAATTGTCTCAATTTCAAGAAAGAAAGACAGAGCCTCCATGTCATGGATCTTGAATTCAGTGGCCAAACCCTTAAGGAGACTCGCAACACGAGAAGAGTCAGATCCCATAATCAAAATGTCATCAACATACACCAATAAATACAAATGAACAGAATCACGAGCGTAAATGAACAAGGAGACATCAGTTTTGGAGGGTTTAAAACCAATTGAGACCAAGAAGGAGTGAAGACGATCGAACCAAGCTCGAGGAGCCTACTTCAGCCTATATAGCGATCTCCAGCAAGCATACATGATCAGGCCTGGACTTGTCCTCGTAACCTGGCGGTTGCTTCATATATACAGAATACAGTCTTCGCGAGATTACCATTCAGAAAGGCGTTATGCACGTCCAACTGCCGAATGACCCAACCACGAGAGATAGCTAAAGACAAAAGCAACCGAACCGTGGTTGGCTTCACAACTGGACTGAAGGTCTCAAAAAAGTCTTGACCGGCCACCTGATTAAACCCCTTAGCCACTAATCGAGCCTTATGCCGCTCAATTAGACCTGGCAATTATGGACACGACCCGTTAACACGACACGAAACCGGACACGAAAATAACGGGTTAGTGTTTAGCCTTAACGTGTCCCGGGTCGTTAACGGGTTGACCCGTTAAGGACCCGTTATGTTTCGTGTCTTAACGGGTCAACCTGTTAAACCTATTAAGAACCCGTTTAACCCGTTAATATTATCATGTTAACCCGTTAACACGGACCCGTTTACCAAACCTGCTTATAACCCGCTAAGAACCATTATCGTTTAGGTAAGAACTATTGTCATGAATGAGATTACAAAAGATATTATTTGAACATGACTAAGGATGAATTGAATTTACTACATTAGGCCAAGATCCTACACCATTCAACAATTTGAAATTTGAATTTTTATTGTGTTCAATTTGATTCTAAAAACAAGTATGGACTTCTTTAATTATGATTTTTGGATGTTATTTTATCATTTTATGAATGTTATGGATTGGATATTTTTTAGTTTTTTTAAATATATTAATAGAAATAGCGGGTTTAAACAGGTTTCGTGTCATATCGTGTCGACACGACTTGAAACCTGTTAACAAAACGTGTCTATCGTGTCAACTCGTTTAACCCGTTAACAAATCGTGTTCGTGTTTGTGTTAAAAATTTGAACCCGTTAACCTTAACGTGTCATGTCCGTGTTTAGCCTTATCGTGTTCGTGTCGTTATCGTGTCGACCCGTTAACGGGCCCGTATACACGAATTGCCAGGTCTACGCTCAATCGTACCATCTGCCTTCCGTTTGAGTCGGAATACCGACTTGCAACCGACAATATTCATATCTGGAGTGCGGCTAACCAAACGCCAAGTGTCATTCCGAAGGAGTGCATTGAACTCCAAATCCATGGCCTCACGCCATTCCGGATGCCGAACCGCCTGGGAAAAGCACGCCCGCTCAGAAACAAACACCAAAGCAACATGGTGAGTCGGGCCCTAGCTACGGGTGGCCATTACATGCGACCGTGGCTGAATTTCCTTAGCCACGCGTTTATCCGGACGAAACCGAGCCGTCCTTTGAGCAACCGGGACGTCTTCCGAAACCGTCCGTGAGCTTGGCGCGGGCAAGGCAACCACCGAAGTCGGCTCCACCACTGGACACACATCAGAAACAGTCGAGTCCATACACACCGTGGACCCAGGCACCCGAACACTGCCAACACCCCACGGTGACACAGGAGCCAATCCAGAAGCCTGCACAGGCACAGAGGAAGCAAACGGATAAACAGTTTCATCAAACTGCACATGGCGGCAACGAAATCCTTGTTAGTAGCAAGATCCAAACAACGATAGCCCCGAAAAGAAGGCGGATAACCAAGCAATACACAAGGAGCAGACTGAAACTGCAATTTATTACGATTGTACAGACGCAAAAGCGGATATCACAAACACCCAAAAACACGCAGGAAAGAATAAGAAGGACTAGAATGATGTAGCCGAAAATGAGGACTATCATTGTTCAACACACGAGTGGGAATTTTATTGATAAGATATACTGCAGTCTCAAACGCATAATCCCAAAAACACTGAGGAACAGAGGCCAAGTACTAACAATACTAACAATATGTAAACCAATCCTAACAATAGGTAAACGCTTACCGTCGCCGACACGAAGAGTGTCAGGCCCAGAAACAGAGGCGGTAGACGTCATCAAAGACGGGTCCGGTGTGGCGTGATTCAAAGCACCAATGTCGGGAAACCACTGTTGAGTGTCATGAGAACCCGCACCATCCACCGGATAGGCAACATGAGCCTGCGGCCCGGGAGCACCATTGTACCGCAAGAAACAAGATGACGTCGAATGGCCGACGCCCTCACAGATTTGACACCGAAGGCCGCCATTCCGGCCGCGACCACAACCCCGTCCGCGGCGACCACCACGGCCACCGCCACCTCGCTATCCACCAGAACGACCGCCACGCCAAGCTGTCATTGTAACACCTCCGATTTTCATGACATTTTTAAAACTTAAATACGTAAGGCAAAGCAACTAACAGGTATCATAAAACGTAAGCAACAACGGAAGTCTTAGATTAAAACGGGGAAAACTAGGAAGTGCTATGCCACATCCACCTCAACGTGGATGCACAGGCAAGTCTAAAACCAACAATCTATCTTGTTTAACATAACCAAGGCACACAGGCCTAAAACACTATCTACATAGACAGGGAACTATACTACAACCAACCGCTAACACGCTCGCCAAATCTACTCAGGACCTGTAAAGCACATAAAGAAAGGGGACGACGCCCGGTCAGCGAATATTGCTGGTAACCCATCAATACGCATTAAGTAGCATATATATATAATATAAAACAAAACCATTTTCGAAACAGAATATAGTATATATCAATTCAAAAGTCATAGAGAGAAGTCAACTGCAAAGACTCTATTTCACTCTAA
>NW_017619038.1:1320000-1334747 GCF_001879475.1 Ipomoea nil
TGATTAAATATAAGTAAAATGTTTTATTCAAAGTTTCAAACTTAGTTATACATCTATAGAGAGTGATGATAGACTGCCACTTGGCTATACCTATGGGAATAAAGAAATGTAGATTATTACATTTGGACCCCACGTTCAAAATTAACGCAACTTCATTTTCAAAGAAACAAATAATTAGAGCTGTTAGCCGCCGGGAATCAATAGAAAGTTTCTTTGTTTTCTCAAAAAAAAAAAAAAAAAAAAAAAAAAAAAAAAAGTTTCTTTGCTATGTTTACTTTACGCTTTCGTTTTTCGATTATAGTCGTAATTTTATTTTTATTCAGTAATTCAAATACTCTAATAACACATAAAAAAAAAATTCTTTTTTTTTAAAAATTTTTATGAATAGATCAGGAATAGTATAACATTATTAGAAATAGACATATTCTTTTATTATTTGATAAGTCATTGTATTATTGAGGTTAATATTTTCAAGAATATACATATTCCAACCTCTTTTTCCACTATGCATACACTGACAAATTTTATTGTGGATCATGATCGGTCCACATAGCTTTCATTATACACACGTTAAATTAATGAAGTGGCACTATCAATATTTCACATTGAAAATTTGGAATTGCCCTAAAATCGAATTTATTAGACTAATAGATATAATAGCCGCCGGGTTAAAACACACGAAGTTGAAGTTGACATGACACACGAATGGAATACTTGGAATTCAAAGGGAGATTGATAGATGTTCACATAATACATATAGTCAATTGTCTATACATCATTTTAATTAATTAAAAAAATAAAAATAAAAAAAGTCTTATGGAAAATCATATCGAAGTATATATATGACTTCATCAATTGCGTGTTCCAATTGTGCTTTTAGATTGATTTATAGAAATCAGCGTGATACATAGATAGATATGGTAGATATTAAATTTCTTTGTCAAAATCATAATAAGCGTGATACATAAATAGGTTGATTATAAAAACAAATTGACCAATGTTTTGGACATTAACTATCTATTCAAATAAACTCGTTTTTATTATGAACAATTAATGTAGGTTGTCATTTTAATATTGATGGATTCATAGATTTTGTCAATTTGGTGTACTAGTTTTAGCATGTGAAAGGATATTTAGGGTAATGATAAATATAGAGAGATAATTGATTAATTGGAACTCTTGTAAATGTTATTCTAGTAAGAGTAAATACCCAAAATGGTCCCTCGACTATAGTTAAACTCACAAATTGGTCCTCAACTTTCAATTTCAACCAAGAGTTTTTTCCCAAAATGGTCCCTTCACTATCGCTCATTCTCAATTTTACATTTCGACTTTTAATTGCACCCAATGTGGTCCCTTGACTTTTAAAAACTTCCCCAAATCGGTCCTCCATTAGAAATTCCGTCTATTGAGTGTTAAAATGAAGGGCATTTTCGTCCGTTTACCTATTATATGCCTAATATACTCTGAAAAATAGTCGAGGGACCATTTTGGGAAAAGTCGAGGGATCATTTTGAGAAAAACTCATTTATTTATTTCATTTTTGTTTATTTCCATTTTTTTAAGACTATCAAATTAGAATTTCTATACATTTTTTTTTCTTACAAATATAAATAGTTAAAATCCACAATCAAAAGTCAAAATTTTAAACTTTCTCTACAAATTTTTTCCTTCTATCTAAACACACCAACTTCCCTCTATTCCTATCAAGTTTTACAATAAGTTCCGTAAGTTTCAAAAATATAATACTCATATACTTTTTATGTTCACACACACACACACAAACTTCAATAGACAATCAATCACTATGTATCACATTAAATATTATTTTTACCAATAAAAATAACATTCCTATTTTATCAGTTTAGACACCCAAAATAATGTACACTTCATTTCTCGGTCAGTATGCCTTTGAAAATAAAATTATTATTTTTACAATCAATCGATATGCTTCTAGCACTTCTTGGAACTGAGAAGTACGCGTCACTTCTCGGTCAATGACAAAATCTTAGAAAATATTTTTGAAAAGTTGGCTTAACTTAACTTGCAAGGCCATTAGTTTCATTCCAAAGTTAGTACAAATCATAACTACCATTTTCAAATGCCTATCTACCAAGAAGTACATCATGCTAAAGAGAGTCTACAACTATGGCTATCAATTTTATGTGTTAAAGGACAAGTAAAATAAACCAAATGCAAAAATAATTAGCACAAAACAAGCAATTCTAAACCTAAAGCCTCATCATTTTTCAATATTACAAGTTCTTGTCATTTTGAAGTTTGTTTGTATTTTATATATGAATATTAATAAACTTAAATTTGAAAGTTAAACTTGTTTACCAAAGTACGAAACTTATTGTAAAACTTGATAGGGATAGAGGAAAAATTTGTATGTTTAGACAGAAGGAAAAAATTGTAGAGAAAGTTTAAAAACTATTTATACTTGTAAGAAAAAAATCTATAGAAATTCTAATATGATAGTCTTAAAAAAAATGGAAATAAATAAATAAATTTTTCCCAAAATGGTCCCTCGACTATTCCCAAAATGGTCCCTCGATTATTTTTCAGAGTATATTAGGCATATAATAGGTAAACGGACAAAAATGCCCTTCATTTTAACACTCAATAGACGGAATTTCTAACGGAGGACCAATTTGGGGGAGTTTTTAAAAGTCAATGGACCACATTGGTTGCAATTAAAAGTCGAAATGCAAAATTGAGAATGAGCTATAGTCGAGGGACCATTTTGGGAAAAAACTCTTCAACCAATTAAGTCCTTAACTTTGCAATTTTGACACGATTTGGTCCTCCATCTAATTGACCGTTTGTTGACCGTGATCGACGATCTCCAGAAGAACCTTCAGCTCTCGTCGGAGCATGTGGAGGCCACCAGGATGGCGCTGCACCAGTTCAAAAACACGTCGTCTTCTTCGCTCTGGTACGAACTCAACTACATTGAATACAAAGGGAGGATGAAGAAAGGTGACCGGGTTTGGTAGATTGCTTTCGACAGTGGATTCAAATGTAACAGTGCGGTCTGGAAATGCAACCGGAACCTTAAAACACCGACGATGGACCATGAAATTACATATATATCCTCAAAAATCACAATCAACAAACAGTCAAATAGACAAAGGACCAAATTGTGTTAAAATTACAAAGTTAAGGACTTAATTGGTTGAAATTGAAAGTCGAGGACCAATTTGTGAATTTAGCTATAGTCGATGGACCATTTTGGGTATTTACTCATCTAGTAATTTGAAAAAGAACTAATTTCACTTTTAGTCCCACAACTTTTGAGGTTCTATCATTTTTGGTGCACAACTTTAAAAATTTTCAATTTTGACGTCTGTTTGTGTTATTTTTATCAATTTTGGTCCTTTCAGTCAAATTGACTGCGAAATGTTGCCAGATATTATATTTTTAGGGCTAAAATCGTCATTCCAAAGAAACATCTTCAATATCTAAACAAAATCACTATAAGATCATATATATAGGTGTTTGATCGATGAGAATAATGGGAAAGATGGGCAGAAACTAAACACAGATCTATAGAATTTATACTTTATAGCGTCGACGATTGGCAAACTCTTATTTTTTCCTTAATATGATTTTTCTTTTGTTTAGATATTGAAGATCTTTCCTTAGGATGAAGATTTTGCCGCTAAAATATAAAATTCGGCAACATTTCGCCGTCAATTTGGTATTAATAAAATACTTGGTAAATAAATATATAACATTATTTTGTATTATAATTTTGATATTTAATTAAAAAAAATAGTGCACAAAAAAAGATAATAGACAATGTAGTGAATATAATCAATTGATGAATTTGAATGTAAATAATTTTTACATTGGAGAAAATTAAAGACAATATAACTAATAAAATTATTTCTCTTAATTAATTTATTATATTGATAATGAATAATTTTTTTTTAATAAAGACATTGTAGGGACAATGTAGCGAATATAATCAATTGATGAATTTGAATGTAAATAATTTTTATATTGGAAAAAAATAAAGACAATATAATTAATGAAATTATTTCTCTTATTTAATTTATTGATAATGAATAATTTTTTTGAATAAAAATATTGTAGACACATAATTCTAAACTAAAGAAATGCGTATGTATTATTTTTTGTTGTAGCTACTAAATTATTATTTAATATATAATTTAATAAGAGTAAAATAGAGTACTAATTATGCCAACTTTGATTGGGATGCGGTTCGAACCTAAGACCTTTCTTATTGGAATCAATGAGTAAGTTAATGGTGAACTAACAGAAACTAACGGAAAAAATAATATTTAACGAAAAAGTTAACGGATAATCATATTCATTAAGGATAAATTAAGAAATCTTAAGGAAAAATTAAAATCTAATCAATCTGAGCCATTCATTTGATTAAAAAATTTGACCGCCATTTTTCTACCCATTATAGGTCTAACTCTCTTGAGCTCTTATTAGTGTATATATATATATATATATATATATATATATATGGGCACGCTCTCATGCGAACGGACGGCCAAGAGAGAAATAAGAACCATCCAGCGTCGTACACGTGTCCAGAACAGCAAATTAGATGTAATTTTTAAAAAACGACGCGGTGGTATTTTCGTAAATGACTCAAACTTTGGTACATGTAAACATGTTATAAGTGCAAGTAGCTTGTGTAATTTTGCAAGTAAAAAATGCAGGTAAAATCACTTACAAGTGTACCTACTTTTTACTTACTAGTGCATTAACATTCATGCACCAAGGTGCAACTACTAATAACTATAATGAGGAAAACAAATTCCTAGTTCATCCTAGGTATTTTGTTTTCCATGGAAAACTAATATGACAATTTTACTCGGTGTAAATTATTGTTGTAACTAATATGACCATTGTTGTGTAGGGTAATTACTCAGTGTAACTAATATGACCATTCTTTATTAATTACTCTTATTATTATTATATTATTATTGTTATGTAGGGTTATATTTGCCATTATACACATAATTCCTTACAATTCCAAACTCAACCAAACAATGGAATTCATATTCCCAGTAATTTCTTTTCCACCAACCAAACAATGGAATCTATTTTCTTGGAATTTATTTTCCATGGAATTTCAATTCCATTTCCCTTCAAATATTTTCCAGCGAACCAAACGAGCTGTAAGTGCACCTAAGTATAACGTTAGGTACACTTAGTTTTTATGTTCAGTGTAAATTTTACTTGTACCTGTAATACATTTTACCTGCACTTGTAATACATTTTACATGCACTGAGGTGTACTATATGAAACTGATACTTGCACTTGTAATACATTTTATTTGCACTTGTAATGCATTTTACTTGCACTTCGATGTTCAATTATTTACGAAAATGTCACTGCATTTTTTCAAAAAAAATCAGTGTTTCTCATCCATTAGATCTGGACACATGAACGGCGCTATGAATGGTTCTCACTTCTCTCCTAGACGGACAATTCTCACCTGAATGCAACCCTCTTTATATATATATATATATATATATATATATATATATATATATATATATATATATATATATATATATATATGCTGCGGATCCTGTGCAACCCCTATGATATATGAGATCATGAGATATCATCTCATCCATTAATAAATTTTCAATGGATGGATAGGATTCAAAGTCAAATATCAATTGATACTGCTAATTCTACGTAAGCAATATAAATAACACAAGACCAAGTAAAGCAAGTAATTCTTTATTGATCAAGGTAGAGTTCCTAAGTACAATCTACTTGGTTGCTCTGAGTGCCGACTGAGTGCGGTCGGGATTCTCTAATAACAACCTATCGATCGTCCAAAAGTCCTCTACACTGTAGCTACTGTGGGTACTTATAGCCGCGACGCCGGAGACAAGCTTCCGGCCGTTCGGCATGCTCTCCACGTAGCCTCCACGCGTCCCCCTCCCGGGTGCCCTGCCTGTCGTCGTAGAAAGCCGCCACGTGTCTTTAGCCAGCTCTCTCGCCTAAGGACCACCGCTCGGGGTTCATAGCATCGCTCGGGCAACTCCCGGTCGGACCCCGACCGGGTTCTCCTCAAGGAGCCCGACCTGTTACCTGCAAAGACATAGACAAAAGGACAAAGGCATCTCGGTCGTGGTGAAGCTGTGTCGGTCGGGATATTCCCTACCAAGAGCCCCCCAGCCCGGGCCTTTTTGATCAGTCAGGAAAAAACGGGACGGGATGAAGAAGCCCAACCGTCAGCCACCAAGCCGACCCGCCAGCTGTCATTCCATTCTACGCCACGTGTCGGCCTCTGCCGGCCTTGGCGATCCCATCCGTCGTCTCGGATTCAGCGCGGGTCGTGTCAGGCAAGTTGGCCCATTTCCCGCCTAAATGTCCTCCTATAAATAGGCCCTTGAGGCCCTCATTTGAACTTTCCTCACTCTTTCGCATCGGTCGGTACCCTCAGAGAGTCCCGAGCAGAGCAGCTTAGCAAGGCAGTCGAGCAAGCAAACTTCAACTTTCAAGCTTCAAACTTCAATCTTCCTTCAATCGGTAAGCTCTCACCCTCCTCTTTACTTTAGGCACTCATTTATAGGTAGAACTGCTAGGTCAACTAACTGTCCCGGACGTTTGAAGTCCTTACTAACTCCGACCGACCTTTAGGTAGATCGATATGACAGACTCGGACAGTCAAAACGCCTCGATTGCTGATTACGACGAGGAGGTCGAGCGCATCAGCGACGAGGAGGTGGACATAATGTCCTACACCCCGGACGCTAGTCCCCGAGCGACGCCAGCCCCCGAGCAAGCCGCCGAGCGAGACAACGCACCAAGCTCCTCTGGATCGTCAAGCTCAAGTTCAAGCGGATCGGGGAGCTCCAGCGAAGAAGGGGAAGAGAGGACCACGTCGAGCGGGCGAGGTTCTCCAACCGAGGGCGTTAGGGAAACGCCCACCCGGGTGGTTGGGGACCACCCGGAAGCTGCTCTTCGAGGGGGTGATCGAGAAAATACCCCCGAGCAGACCGAAGAAGACCCGGCCGGGCCGGCCAGACCAGCCGTCGAGCTCGAGTTCCTGAACAGCGAGAGCGTCGAGCAAGAAATGAGCCTGCTGTCCAAAGGCGAGGCGGCTCGGATTGCCGAAATACTCAGGGGTCGGGCAGAATTCGACACGAGCCGGCAGCTGGGAAATGTAATTGACAGGCATCGGGGCAAGTGGATCGGGATGCACTATGACTCCCTGACAGCCCCGATCGCCATTCCCTTCACCCCCCTCCTAAATGCCTTCTTGGCCTATTACCGAGTCGTCCCGGCCCAGATCTGCCCGAACGCACATCGGATCTTGGCCTGCTTCCCACAGATATGCGCTCGGCACGGGGCCGAGTGCACGATGGAGTTATTTAACTTCATCTATCAGATCAAGGTTCTCCCGGGCCGCTACGGGGGTGGGTTCCTGATGTTGCAATCCCGAACGGACATGTGCTCGATCAGAGGCTTGCCCGGGAACAACAAGGGGTGGAAAAACAGGATTTTCTCCCTCAAGTACGAGCCCTGGATCTTCCCGGTCGATCGCGTCTGGAGCACACATTTCAGAAAGCAAGTGGTGCCGGCCGAGACGCAAGCGCTGAGGGACGCGGTCAGCCGGATCTCGAGCGAGGTGCACGAGTATACAATCTACCGGACGGCTGAAAGCCTCGCAGCTGCCATGCTCCCGCCCCCTACGTACGAGCTGCCGGAGAAGTATCTGCCCGTTCCGATGGGCGTGACGGTCGCCAAGCCGTCCAAACGAAAGAAGAAAGGTTTGGCACGAGCTACTTCTACCGACCGGACTTATTACCTCGATCTAACTAACTTTCTTGTTTTGCAGCTATGGCCGAGTTCGGCGATGAAGACACCGCCCTTCCCCCACCCGTCAAGATCTCGCTCGGCGGGAAGAAGAAAGCCAAGACCAAGGCGGCCGGGGAGAAGGAGATCCCCTCTGCCCGACCTCTGAGCGCCTCGACCGTGACGACGGGCGAGGGCTTCATCGTGGAGCAGCCGGACGTTCTAGTTACCCGGGTGGAGGTCGCCCGGGGCAAGGAGAAGGTCGCCGACCAGGGCGCGACCGAGGCGGGCGGCCTGAAGCGCCGCCGTGAGCAGCACAGCCCGACCCCTTCGGCCGGGCGGGAGAGGGTGCCTACATCCGTGCTGGCACGGATCGGTAATGCCGCGCCAGCCCGAGCGGATTTGGGGAAGATGACCCCGACCCAGGTGGCTGAACGGATTGGCCACGATCTGGCCGAGGTGAGTCCCAGCTTTTAATCTTTCTTTGCCCAAATATCGTTGATCGGGCTAACTTTGACTATCTTCTTTGTGTTGCAGATCTCCCGGGCGACCCAACTTCTTCAGGGTCAAGCTTTGCTGGCCAAGGAGGCCGATCACCACAAGAAGACGGCTGCTCGTCGTCTAAAGGAGATCAAGGAACTCCAGGCTGAGCTGGAGAAAACGCAGAAGGCCCTGAAGAAGGGTGACGAGGAGCGGGTGCTGGCCGAGAAGGTCGCCAGCCGGGCGATTGGGGAGGCCCGGGAGCTGAAGGCGCAGCTCGAGAACCCGAGCGATCTGGTGCGGGCGGCCTTCAAGAACAAGGAGCTGGGCACGGCCTTCCTGACCGCAGCCCGAGGAGACGAGGTCGGGAACGAGTTGATCGTCTCGTTCGGGAAATGGGCCTTCACGGCCGGGAAGCAGAAAATGCTCGAGCGCACCCGCAAGCGGTTGGAGGAGGCCCTCGACGCCGATGATCTCCAACTGGTCTTGTCGGCCTTGCCCCCGGACGTGGCAGATCCCGGCCCCTCCCCCTTTACCCCGACCCCGAAAGCCAAGGTACCCGAGCCTGGGGCTTCGTCGGCGGCTGCCCCGAGCGGGAAAGAGGCGACCGCCGGCGCTCAGGAGGCGAAGAAGTAGATTTAGGCTTCTTTCCTTCTTTTTTGTAATGATGACTGATCGGGAGCCCGGTCCCGCATTGTACCGGGCATCTTTTGCCGATTAATAGAATTCATTTTTACTCCATCTTATGCCGCTCGTTTTTTATTTTCTTGCTTCCCCATTCGCACACATTGATCACAATCACTCGACCACCTGGCCTTTAGACCCGGTCTCGCGATACTCGATCCGCTCAACGCCCGACCTTACGGCCTTATGGCCTGGTCGTGCGTTCGATGTTTCGACTTCAAACTGGCCAACCGATCGGGTTGACCCGACCTCCGGGCCTTTGCCGAAAAAATTTCGAGCCTCTACGGTCGGAGCATAACCGAGCGACGGGCCGAGAACAGGCAAGCCTCTACGGTCGGAATGTAACCGAGCGACGGGCCTTGTATACTTCCTTATCCCAGCCCCCACACTATTGTGCGCTCGAGGCACGAGTGGGTGCGATAGTGGACAGAAGTTGGACGGATCGGGGAACAATGCCGAGAGCTCCTGGCTTCCCCGATCGGTGGCGTGACTTGAGTGTCCGCCTATGTGGAGTGCGTTTTGACCGGTCGACAGACTTCGCCCGATCGATTGAATGTTGAAATGATCTGCTCATGACGAGGGTGAAAGGAAATAACCGATCGTGCCGCCGCATACAAACGGTCGAGCAATCATTGATCGTATATACATTAAACTTTCCCGCTCGCAGGCGGTTGAACTAATTTTACAATCATAAAATTTATATAGAAACGACGACCGGGACTAACTCGCAGGTCCAGCCCCCACTTCGTCTAAAAATACAAAGAATAGGCTAATGCCTAAAAAGAACGAGGTGCTCGGAATTCCAAGTCCCCTCTATTAACCGACCCGTCGTTGTCTCTAGTCGGTACGTCCCCGGCCGGATGACAGCGTTGATGATGTACGGCCCTTCCCAATTCTGAGCTAGCTTTCCCCCTTCTAAAGGTTGACTGGCCTCCCTTCGTCGTAAGACGTAATCTCCGACTTGAAAATAACGAGGGTTGACCCGGAGGTCCTTCGAGCTCTTGACGCGCTTCTGGTACTCGGCCATACGCCGAGCGGCTAGCTCTCTTTTTTCTTCGACCGCATCGAGGTCCACAGCCATGGCATGTTCATTGTCCTCCGCGTTGTAGGTTCTCTCTCGATCGGTCGGGATCCAAGCCTCGATCGGGAGCCGGGCTTCAGCTCCGTAAACCAGGGCGAAAGGGGTCTCCGAAGTAGCTTCCCTCGGGGTCGTCCGATAAGTCCATAAGACATATGGCAACTCATTGGCCCAACTACGACCGGCCGAGTGTAACTTCTTTTTCAGACCTTCCAAAATCGTCCGGTTAGCATTTTCCACTTGCCCATTTCCCTGCGGGTAAGCGACAGATGACCGGACATGAGTTGTCCCGATCGTGGCCAAGAAATTCTGAAAATATTGGCTCACAAATTGGCGACCGTTATCGCTGATGAGATGTACGGGCACGCCAAAACGGGAAACGACATTTCTCCAAAGGAACCGAGCACACTGCTGAGATGTGATCGTGGCTAAGGGCTCGGCTTCTATCCACTTGGAGAAGTAATCCACGGCGACGATCACGAACCTTCTCCGACCGGACAGCTGGGGAAAGGGGCCCAAGATGTCTACCCCCCACCTAGCGAAAGGAATTGCGGTCGTGACCGGCTGGTAGAACGTTGCCGGGCGTCCAGGCATCCGGGCGTATAGTTGGCACGTCTCACATTCCCGAGCTAACTTTTCACAGTCCAACTGGAGGGACGGCCAATAGTACCCGATCACCATGATACGACGAGCCAGGGATCTACCTCCCTGATGTGAGGAGCAGATCCCCGAGTGAAGCTCCTTCATCACTAAATCCGCCTCAAACGCGGTCAGGCATCGCATGAGAGGACCTCCATACGATCGTCGATATAGACGACCGTTCGAGACCTGGAACCTCGGGGCTCTCAGCTTGGCCTTTCGAGCACGCTGCGGGTCGTCTGGGAGTCGACCGTGCTCGAGGTATTCCTTCAGATCAGTGATCCAGCTATCTTCCACCGGTTGGATTGGGTTGACCGGCAGGCGATGGATACTGTGTTTGGGGATCACCAAGATCCGAGCTATCTTCGACATGTGTTCCGGGGCGTCTTGGGCCAATTTAGACAAGATATCCGCATCGGCGTTATCCAATCGGGGGATGTGTCGGACGGTGTACCCCCGGAACTGTGCAAGCTTCTCCATGGCGAGGTCTCGGTATAATTGTAGGCGTTCTCCGTTGACCTCATAATCTCCGAGAACTTGCCCGACCACGAGCGCAGAATCGGTTTGGGCTCGGATGTATTCAGCCCCCAAGTCCCGAGCGCATTGCAAGCCATTCACAAATGCTTCATACTCGGCTTCGTTGTTGGTCGGGTGGAACTGATACATCAGAGCGAAATACACCTTGAAACCTTCTGGGCTCGTGACCACTACTCCTCCGCCCGCTCCTTTTTTGCTACTTGACCCGTCAGTAGCTAGCGACCACCACTCGGCCTCGGGATCCTCAACCTCGGGGGGTCGGGTATCCCGGGCGGTGCACTCGACCAAGAAATCTGCCAGAGCCTGACCTTTGATTGCTGGTCTCGGTCGGTATTCGATCGCGTACTGGGTCAGCATTAACGCCCATTTGACTAGGCGGCCGGATGAAGAGGCGGTGCGAAGGACTGGTCCGATCGGCTGATCGGTCAACACGCGAATCGCTCGACCCTGGAAGTAGGGAGCCAACTTCTTCGCGGCGGTATAGAGGGCGTAGACGACCTTCTCTAACCGGGAGTACCGGAGCTCGGGACCATGTAGCGCGTGGCTTACATAGTACACCGGTCGCTGGACCCCTTCCGGGTCGGTTCGGCACAATACTGCGCTTACTGCACGATCGGAGACGGCAAGGTACACGTCTAGCTCTTCTCCGAGCTCGGGCTTTGAGAGCACAATAGGTGACATGAGGTACTCCTTCAACTCGTCAAAAGCTGCTCGGCACTCTTCGTCCCAGACGAACCCATTAACTTTTCGCAATACCTTGAAGAAAGGTAGAGCGCGCTCGGCTAACTTGGAGAGGAATCGGCTGAGGGCTGCCAACCGACCAGTCAATTGCTGGACCTCCCGAACGGTAGACGGTGGTTGCATGTCCAGAATCGCTTTAACTTTGGCCGGGTTGGGCTCAATTCCTCTCTTGGTCATCATGTAGCCGAGGAACTTGCCGGTCTGAACCGCGAATGTGCACTTGGTCGGGTTCAGCCGTAACTGGTACTTCCTCATGATCTGGAAGCACTCCCAGAGGTCCCGAGTGTGGTCGGACCGGTCCCGACTCTTGACCAGCATATCATCAATATAAGCCTCCATCGTTCGGCCTAATAGATCGGCGAAGAGCATATTGACCATTCTCTGATAGGTCGCTCCAGCATTCCGGAGGCCGAACGGCATCACTCGGTAACAATACAGCCCGTCCGGGGTTACGAAGGCTGTCTTGCTTTCGTCTTCATGGTGCATCATTATTTGGTGATATCCCTTGAAGGCATCCATGAAGCTCATCAACTCGGTCCCGGCCGTCTCGTCGACCATTTGATGAATGCTTGGTAGAGGATAAGGGTCGAGCGGACAGGCCTTGTTGAGGTCCGTGAAGTCTATGCACATCCTCCAAGCTGGGGGCTTTGGAACTAGAACAATGTTTGCCACCCACTCGGGATAGATAACCGGGCGGATGTGCTCGATCGCCGCCATTTTCTTGACCTCCTCTCTAACAAACTCGCGGCGA
Organism: Ipomoea nil; assembly: GCF_001879475.1. Taxonomy (NCBI): domain Eukaryota; kingdom Viridiplantae; phylum Streptophyta; class Magnoliopsida; order Solanales; family Convolvulaceae; genus Ipomoea; species Ipomoea nil. The sequence continues at coordinate 1,332,718 of NW_017619038.1, forward strand.
TCGGAAGATAGGTATCGTGTCTTCTGTACGACCGGCCTCGCTGCGGGATCGACGGCTAGCCTATGGCAAATGACCGATCGATCGATCCCGGGCATGTCTTCGGGTCCCCACGCAAAAATATCAGCATACTCCCTGAGTATGCTCAGAACCTCCGCTCGGAGCTCGGGGGTGAGGGCCCGGCCAATTTTAATCTTCCTATCCGGGCGGTCCTCGGATAGGGGAACTTCCTCTATCTCTTCGGAAGGTTCGAGTTGCTCCTTCCGTTCTTTGGCCTCCTCTTTGGCTATAGTGTTCACCCGGGAAGACGGACCGGAATCGCGTCTGTTGACCGCTCGGGTGTAGCACTTCCGGCGGACTGGACATCGCCACGGACCACACCGACCCCATTTGGGGTGGGGAATTTCATGCAGAGATGGGGCATGGAAATTATCCCACCGATCTTCATGATGGCGGGTCGGCCTAGGATGATGTTGTGGACGCAATGGAGGTTGACCACAACGAACTCAAGCTCTGTCTTGATCGACTTCGGGGGGGTGCCGATCTCGACCGGGAGAGTGATTTTGCCTTCGGGGTAAATGAGGGCCCCGGTAAATCCCGACAGTGGTACACCGACCGGAGTCAGCTCCTTCCTGTCAAGACCAAGCTTCTCGAACACGTCCAAGTACAGGACGTTCACACTGCTACCCGTGTCCACCATAACCCTCTGGACGTCCGTTCCCTTGACGTCGATTGTGACCACGAGCGCCTCCATGCCGTGGTCACTGCTGCTAGGTTGGTCCTCTAAGGTGAAGGTTATGGGCTCCATTTTTTGTCTTTTCCCGGTCTCTCGGGAATCCACAATCGCAACCGGGGCAATTCGTCCTCGGCTGGGGAAGCGTCTTCTAAGCCACCAAATATGACATGGATGGTGGGCTTTGCGACCGGGCGACTGCTGGTCGGGGGGATCAGGGTCCCGTCGGTCTTCATGACGATCGTCCCTTCGATCGTCTCTTCGGTCCTGACCCGACCGATCGGAGCGGTGATGAGATCGCCTGTGATCCCTCCCGATCGGTATTCCTCTTGCTTTCTTCTCTCTTCCCCACGCACTTGTCCAATTTTCCCAAATTGAGCAAATCTTCCAACAATTGGCGCAGGTGGGTGCACTCCTCGGTATCATGCCCGGCGCATCGGTGGTAAGCACAGTGCTTACTCTTATCAGGGCCGTCTCGATCGGGATGGGGAGTTTGATGAGGTTGCAAGATTGAGCATACTGCATGGCCTCCGCTGCAGATCGGTTTAAGGCCGTAAACTCACCAGGCCTGGTGCGGGATCGGGGACGATCGTGTCCCGATTGATGTTCCGCCCGGCCGGCCGGTTTACGGGACGAAGAACCGACCTCTTGTGAACGTTTCACGGCATTCGCTCACCAGCATTGGCGTAATCCGTGACCCTTCGGAGGGCCTCCTCGTATGTGGTCGGGGGGTGAAGGATGAAATCCTGGTATAGATACCCGCCCGGAGGGAGATGTGAAGCATGTGGGTGGCGGTCGCATCATCCATGGGTTCGACCTCCCGACCGCTGCTTTCCACTTGATGAGGAAGTCGGTCAAGCTTTCCCTTCGAGCTGCTTGGCCTTCTCGAGGTACATGTAAGACTTCCTCACCACTTTGGAAGTAATGAACTTCCGTACAAACTTGATCGCCAGGGTCTCAAATTTGTCGATCGACCCGGGGGCAAGGTGCGGAACCACTCTGCTGCCCGACCGGTGAGGGTTGAGTAGAAGGCCCTGCACATCACGGCGTCTGAAACGCCCTTCAGCATCATGTTGCTGAAAAAATCGTTCACGTGAGCCTCAGGATCTGTCCGACCGTCGTAACTCTTCTCTCCCGAGACCTTTAAGTCGAGCGGGTAAGGCTGAGCCATTACCGCTGCTGTGAAAGGCGTCTGGTGGAGGTCGATCGGTCGGCCGGGGGTGCTGCAGGATATGCATTCCTTAGCTGCGCAACTTCCGCCTGGAGGTTGTAGAGCAACCCTCGGGTTTCGTTGAGCTCG